>NC_046376.1:13629348-13800811 GCF_011125445.2 Fundulus heteroclitus
AAAAAATTATGATCTTATATGGAGAGACTATGAGGCGGTCATTTCTTGTGCTTTTTTTCTGATGATTGCAAACATCATCTTCAAAACCAAGAATTTGACATGAAATGTTCTGAACATAATATCAATTAGGTGCTAATCTAACTAGTTCTAGTTGCTTTGTTGAGCCTCGGTGGAAAAGCGTCATAAACCTTTGGGTTTTTTAGACCGATGCCGGTAAAGCAAGCGAGGAGGATTTTTTGTGATATGATAGGCTGGACCGGACTGGGAATGGTGAAAAGGAATAAAGGGCAACAACAAAGCTCCGTGTGTCACTGAACCCCTGCGTCAAACACCCACCAAGAGAGCAAAGGGAAGAGAAATCGATATTGACTCATGCAAGGCCCAGGCAGCATCAGGTATATCCAACCGTGAAGATGAAACAAGAAAAAAAAGAAGGAGAGAGAGAGAGAGAGAGAGCAAGGTAGGAAATGACGAGAAGAGACCAATAAGGCATCTGAAGGCCAGTGCAGCTCCTTGTTGTTAATAGACATCTTTCTAACCTTCTTGCTTTGCACAATTCTGATGTTCTTTTGACTTTTTTTTTTGAGACATTGCTGTTTTTTCCTTATCTGATCTCCAGCACGTGCTGAGAAAATTAGACATTCTGGCATGCATTCAGTTGCAATGACAACCCATAAGCCTATAAAGGTTAAATTAACCCTGGCACAAACAGGAAATTAACAAACTGATGCATCTTTTTTTTTTTTTTTATGAAGTAATGAGTACCTGTAAATGCAGGTGACCAGCATTCCTGTGCCCTGAGTGACACCTAAAGAGCTCAGCTTGGCTTCTCCAAGACATCTGCAGCAAGTCCCATTAGTATTCAGCTATGAATCATTCAAAACACAGCCGGCTGCCATTATCATAAACAGCAGAAGAGAAGGGCACACGACTGAAAACCACACCGCACACGGCGGAGTACAAAAAAGCGTACACATCCTGCGAGAGATCCAGGAATATCTGCAGGAATGTAAAGGAAATCTCTACCGTTTGTCCTGGTTTTAAGAGTTTATCCTTAATTCACTAGTCAGTTGACAACCCGGCGGATCAATAGAATTGATTAGTGATTAAGGCAGAGTCTCAAGTACAAAGTGGCAGTCAATGGTACCTACTCTGCCGTATTTATGTAATTCAATTATTTATTTTTTATTATCCTCTGACTCATAATTTGTCATATGAATCAAGTGAAATAGATTCTGCTGTTCAGATTCGTAGCTATTCATTTATTTGGGAAGATGCAAAGCCAAAATCCAAAAAGGACAAGAAGTAAACTGCATGAAACAAGCCATATAGCGTTACACGGAAACATATTTAAAAGATGTAATTGCAACATTGCTGAATACTGTAATGTTAATTAATTGCAATTAAAACATAAATTCCTCACTTTTCTGTTTTGTTTCCATTAGCTTAATGTCGCCTCCACTCTCTCTGAGCTTTACGAAGTCGGTCACAAAAATCCATCTTAAGTGTGGCCTTAAAAAGTCTTAAAAGTCCATGCAACTGGTTAACTATTCAATAGGACATTAAGGACATTTATGTTTGGGCAATTATTTCTTTGTAGTAACAATATTTTTTTGCAATACATTTTATATTGTTGGGAAGCCTGTTTATTTTTCCCAGATATTGTGCCACGTTTGCAAGGAAAATGAACTTCTGAGTGGGAACAAAATCTGAGTATGTTGGTTGCACCCATGAAAAAGTCAAATCCTCTCTCCTAAAGCTCAGTGCTTAATCTAAACAAGAGGCTTCGGTAGTGGATGGGGGGATTGTACACAACCACAACAGTCTAGCACCTTCTCCTCATGCTGGTCACCAGCTTGGTCACACACTGCTGTGTGTTTGTCTCAAATCGGCCAACATGGTTGTGGTGGTCAATCTGGCACAAGCAGCATGCTCAGGTTTATCCCAAAAGTGTTCAGCAGGGTTGGGGGTGAACTCTGACATCTTGGAGGATGGAGTTTGATCCCTAAACGTGGAGGCGAGGGATTGCCTCTGGTTGCACAATCTGTCTGGTACTGTTAGAGAGGATTTGGCAACTTTTTCAAGGGTGGAACCCATATATTCATCTAAGTTCTACCCAGTGTTGTTGCCAAAAAAAATGGTACCACACACAAATTGGGGAGCAAATATAATGTCCCTCTGGGCTTCATCAGCATGTAATGAAAATTGTGAGTGTAATTAAATATATTTACGTCAGTCTCTCATTTTTAAATATCTGTCTGAAAATCAAATTCTTTTCTCAAAAAGTTGAAATTGAATATTATGTAAATATGTGTATTATTCACACTCATATGGGGAGTTATTCACTATCAAGAAAAATATACATGGATAAACATGGCATGGGACTTTGCATGGAATTTAAATTAAATGTTAGATAATTTTTTTTTTGCCTGAAACAGATTTAACTTTATTAAAAGGTCTAGCTCTCTGAAAGGCTAAACACATGGTTTACATGCACAATTTGGGTTTTTTGAATATCTGACTTAACTTAAGGAAACGTCTGGAAAAGGAAAATAGATCAGGGAACTCAGAGTGAGCCACATCAGGTACATCAGACTTTGGTAAGTCAAGGCAAGTTTATTTATATAGCACTTTCCGGTAACAAGACGATTCAAAGTGCTGTGGTCCCCCCCACTTGGACCTCTGAACCATATTTTAGGCAATTTGAAAGACAATTTTGCTCAATGATGAAAGGATGCATGAAGACATTGAATAAAAACAAAGAATTTTAACCAAGCGAAGCCGGTCTTGGTTAGTCCAATTCGGTCTAACATCTTAAGTCTGTCTTGGCTTGTCAACACATCATTGTGTCCATCCCTCCAGCTTTCTCCAGCATCTCTTCTTCATGACTGATCAGCAGTCAGAAGCGCACAGAAGCCCCCCCCCCCCATTGTGATGTCAACAGGCATCGAGGGGGTTAGCATTGAGGCCAAGATGTTTTATTCTCTCAAGCCAGTTTTTTTTTTATTCTTTCAAAGAGAAAGACTATTTAAAAATATTCAAATAAGAATATCACTGTCTGGTAGGAGTGTGCCCAAGGTCTGGAACCTGCAATGCAAAGTGGAAAGCTTAGGACAAGGCCACAAACTGCTGACTGAGCTTTAACCTTCGGAATAAGATCACTGATTTTAAAGAGCATGAATGTTTTATGAAACATTGTATTATAACAGCTTCAGAAACAGAGTTTTGTACAATCTTGAGTAGATAGTCTGTGCTAGACATTGCATCAAAGCAGCCCTTTAAAACTCTGATATTGCACACATACAGCAATTACACTGTGGTTTAAAGCTTTCATAAAGACAGAGGCTTCATCCGAAATGTTCTGGTCACAGCTCTTAGCCCCTGTTCCTTCACCCTTCATGACGTCAACAGTCAGACTGCTAGCATGGGGAGGACAGGAGCTTCGGACTGTTGCGCTGATTTCGGACAGCCTTTTCCTCATTCGTCATTGGGCGACGGAAACGCACATAGATGATTCTGACCAAATCTGGACTACAGCCGTCCGAAAAAGAACGACAACGTGCGCGCTCAATTCTCTCTGGACTATTTCGTTCATTTCTGTGAGGTGGGCTGTGCTTATATGTCATGTCATGCAAAGGATTGTGGGATGCCTTATAACTCCTTAGTGCCGGTGAGGGACGTCGTGAGCTCTCTATGCTAAAGGAGCTATGAGAGGAAGCATACAGGCTCCTTTTTCTACCTCCTTCCTTACTGACTGCACTACATGGACCGCTCACACTTCCGCTTTGGCTGAAGAATCCTTACCAATTAGACCCTTTCAGGTGCAGCCAGGAGCTAAAACTACGACAACAGCAAATGTAAAAAGTATAATAAAAGTTTATGAGAACGAAACAGAAAAATGTAAGCAAACCTAATTAAACTTAAAAACATCTAAATAAGCATTTAATAGCTTTTTTTACAGCACAGGCTAAACATTTGTTTTAACACATGTACTGTCCCATCTCTGGCAGAATTATCCCAGTTATACAATAATTATCTACATAAGAGAGTGCAACAGGGGGAAAAAAAATAGAAATCTCACACCCAAACTCTTTGTTTGCATGCACAATGCGAGCCCTTTCTCATACAAAGCCCCATTTGCATGCTCTGCAACAAGAGTTTGTGGTTAACAGGCTTACACGCCAAGCCAGAACAGAATACCAATGCAGAAGGGATCAACTTCAAATTATGAGCCACCTCTCCATCTTTCTCCGTCTCTCGGTTTGTTTGCCAGTTCACATAAAGGAAGACGCGAAACTGCAAAAGCACGTTTCAACACCATAAGTTTGCATTATAACAGCAACCAAACAACCACCACACAGCAGGACAGTCGCTGAAACGCCACCGAGGCGCAGCCGAACGTCCATCTGGGCTGAAATGAGGGCTCTGTTCAATCTAATTGTTGTTTTATTGTGTTTGGTGAACTGTGCATTAACACGTAGATGTAAATTTTTTGCCTGCTCTCAGAGCAATGACTAAAGCTGTATACAAGAGTGTTTATTTCTTTATTTTTCAGCTTACACGTTTCTATTCTCTCTGTCCACACCTAACACTTAACAGAAGGTGAGAAGAAGAAAGTAAGCAGGTTGTACAATTCCAAAAAACAACACAGTGGAAAACGCAACGCAAAACCAAAGTCCACCATGGCTTCAATTTCTGGGTTATGTAGCATTTTGCGCAACAGAGAAGCAGAATGTCTCTTAACTAAACCTGTGAAACACCAAATTTCCCCAAGAGGGAAAATAATGCATTATTAATTTATGGTATTATGATTAATATTTAAATTTTGTTTCGGGGTAGGATTCAATAAAACCAAGGGAGCAAAAAATTAGCGATTCATGTTGCTAAGTTTAACCAATTCCAAGACATTGTGAGAAATCTTATAGACGACAAATAGATCATTTCCACAATAACCCTTGTAAACATTGTGGCATGTCTCCGATACCACCAATCCAGTGCAGTCCTCCAGCAAATCTTAGAAGTGATATTTCTGAAAATACTCAACTCAATAAACAAATATCAGAAAGGTCTGAATGACAAGCAGGAGCCCATCTGTGTACACTCCTCCATCTCCGGAGCATCTGTTTGGCGGTAGGAGGAGGTGGGCTGAATTGGAAGAGCCCCGATGCCAAACCCCGGAGCTTCTCTCGCTGTAGCTCTAACAGCCGTCCTTGCACAATTCCTACATGCCAACAAGAAGGTGGGGTTGATATTTTACCACGATGGCCTCTTGGCATGTTGATCAGAAGGAAAAAGTTGGATTACTAGACACACAGCCAGCTCCAAGTTCCTGGCAACACGAGCGCTCATCTGCTAGACCAAAAGGAGCTCAGAGAAAGAGCCGCAGTGTTGGAAAGCCTGTTTCGAAGCCGATGAAACGAAGAAACGACACGGCGATGCTGCACAACATAAATAAACAAATCTAAATGCAAAAAAAAAAAATACACATGCAATGGAAAAACGAAACACACATCTTGATTTAAAGTAACACAGAGAACGGTTACACGGCCAGGACTCCAAACACCAAACAGAAGATCAGTTTGTTGCTGTGCTGCTGTGTGATTTCGCGTGCGTGCACAACGATGACAGGACATCAGAAATAGTGAGCGGGGTCATTAGGGGTTGGGATGTATCACATTTACTACAACAAAGGGAGCCGGATATTGCCCCATTATGAGGGTCTGTGAGGTGAATTGAAGCAGATACAAAAGGACTCTCATCTATATCACTGGGGTACGCCAATGCCTGTGCACAGGGATGTAATTTCAAAATCAAGGAAACCGAAGAAAAGGAAGGTGCAGAAGCTTAACAGGTGTCAGTGAATCAATGAGAACAAAAGAAACCGTGAATTTCGAATTCCATGTCACGTAATTCTGCAACATTTAACTCCAGAGCTTCCCCTACTTGCATCCCCCTTGCCTCTTGCTTTCGGCCTGATGTTTCTCTGCACCTCAACAGCCGACTAAGTCAGCCTCCGGTTTCCTAGTAACTGTGGGAGGAATGCAGGGCTTGCAGAAGAGAGGAGCTTCTCATCAGGTGCCTGACAGTTGGGGGCATGCACACATCGATTTGTAAATATATTCATAAGTAGGAGTGCATGCAAATAATATTCTTTTTTTTATTATCATGCAAGCAGCAGAGGGATATAAATTGTCCACAGTTTAAGAATCGGTGAAACAATACCAGCTATCCAATGGGCTGTAATAAAATAAAACATTTACAATCCTCTAACTGTTGCTTCAGAGCCGCTAGAGGGTTAGATCTACTATTCGAATGTCTCACAATCAACCTCAATGTCTCCATCCAAACCTCGCAATCCAATCAAAAGAGAGAGAGAGAGAGAGAGAGAGCTTCAGCACTGACATGCATCTGAAAATAAAATGTATTTAGAAAAACATCAAAATGTCTGCTTTGGATGTTGTTTGGGGGGGGGGTCTTTTTCTAGCAATTAGAGCTTACTTAAATGCAAAGCTGCACAATGTATTACACTGCACCCATCACAGCAATATCACTGTCACAAGTGAGCAAAGTTACAAGAAAGAAAGAAAGAATGAAAGCAGCAGGGGGATGGAATCGGTTGATTTTCAGCTTGATCGGCCAGAGCCAGCAGCGCAAATCAAAAAGATCTTTTTCCGACGAGTGAACACATCATACTAAATGCTACTTGGCAATTTTTCACTGTTGCTGAGACTATCTTAGCTGTTTTGAAAATAAAATCAAACTGAGCAAAGATGGAAAAACAGTGATGTAAGTAACTCATGCGGAGATGTGCCTGCAGTTTATTCAGAGAGAGCAAGAGAAAGCGACTTTCAGCTGAAAACAGGAAGGTTGGAAACCAAACAGCAATTCTGACATTTTATTATTTTGAGCGTTCAACTTCTGTCTGCTGGATATTGAAATTTTGAAAACCTTTATGAAAATTTCCAAGGTAAGGTAAAAATCTACATAATCTGAAGGATACACACAGTCTGTTTTTTTTAATAATAACAACACCAATTACTAATATAGGATGGGAAAGCAGGTCTGAAATATTCACTCCTCAGCAATTTTGTCTTAATTTTGAATAAGTAGGGGATCTTGTTCTGCTGCAGTGTGATGTGTCTTTGCTTTAAACATCAATAATTAATTAAGGCGGAAAATATAAAATATATTTTTCAATGCTGAAATCTGAAGATCAGACATGGGTACTTTTCTACAAAGACTCCGTTGGTGCAGTGCTTGGTACAATACTATAGTATAAGGACCCCCAATTCCTGCACTGCATAACAAAAATATTTTTGCACATTTGACTGAACTCCAGAACTACCTTTAAAGTCCATATTGTATACAGTAGATCGTGGCTGAGACACTAACGCTGACAGACTGATCGCAATATTGAAAATGAGAGAAAGGTGGGAAAACAGTGAGGAAACTGTAGGTTAGACATTAGTCTTAAATGTAGGTTTTATTATTTTTAGGATTTTATGTTTTCATCTTCATTAAGAAAAGTGGTGGCTTTAATGTTTTGCTAGACCTCCATATTTGCAGTTGGTACCCTCTTGTAGTTTTCTTGGTATGAGCAACTGGTAACGCTGTGTGCTGGCTGGAAGACTTACCGCAGGTTCCTCTCAGGGCAGACAGACAAACTTCCATGATTAATCACGCAATATGACGTCTCCCGTAGTGAGATAGCAAGTAAGGTTTGATAAAGAACACTCTTTTCTTTTCATTTTGTAATTTATTTTTGTTGAGAAACACAATTAATTAAGATTTAATTGACCGCAACAACCAGTACTCGGTTTTTACAAAACAACATAGAATCATATCACAGCTTCTTTGCCACACTACCCCACCCACCAAATCCCAGGTGGTACACCATCTCTAGAGCAGGTGGTATGTACCTTGTATTGACATCAACGACAAAAAGAAGGGGAATCCAACATTCATCCTCACAGGGTCTGAGGGAAATATTTTTAATTGACTGAGGTAGGCCCAGGACATAGAGAAACCCTCTCTAGATCCTCTAAATGGATAAAAAAAACTCTCTCTAGACTAGAAGCGGCGTGAGGTCTCCCTGCCATTTGGAAGTCCTTGGTAGTCTGGTGGGTTTCAAATGTAACAAAATCCTCTGGCATACAAGTACAGCTCAGAATGTTATTATATCTTTAAATTAGCTTTACATTGTATAACAGTTTGATACAGTGTTGGAAATAGCTGAACAGACATTAGGTTGTAAGATGAGGCCTAGAGATTGAATCAATGTTACGAAGGTTACAGATTGCGTTAAAGCTGCTTATGACAGTTGCCAGAGTTGTCATCTATGAAAAGGTTGAATCTAGCAGTCCAAAGAAGGTAAATGCATGTAGTACTTTGAACCAAATGACACCTAGTTCGACACAGGATGAGCTGTCTTAAATCTGATTGAGTTGTTAACAGGGATCAGCTCGTCTTCCAGTTCAGGCCCCGAATTCTCTTTTTGATTTCATTGAAATGCATATCCCTGATTTGTGATATATGGAGAAAATGTGTTGAAATAATTATGTATCAGGAATGTGGGGGATGTCGTCTAAAGCGGAGGATAAATTCAGACTGTGAACGAAAGGGTTTTACATGTTTACCAAAGCTTCAGATTTGAAGATATCTAAAGTGACTCGACCAACGGAGGTTAAGGTTTTGTGAGACATGGTTAAAAGTGGGGAAAGACACCAAGTTCATGCTTCTTGTCTTAATAGGACAAAGAGTGATCTGATCTTGTGGGTTGGAAACGACGACTGTTACAAGTCGTCACGTCAGAAAAATAATGCAGATGAAAGTGAAGTCAGAACTATGAAATAATTTATAAAGGGCCTGTTACTACCAGAGTAGCGGTGTAGGGTTAGACAGACCGAGGCAGTCTCCATGTATCTAATGCAGGAGACACTTATAGAGCATCCTACAGAAAATATATGTAAGCTTATTAAGATAAAGGACTAGATTTGGGTTGAGGTTAGAAATTACACGATATATCGAATCGCAATCATCATCGCAGTACCAATGTCTGCAGTATCGCAATCGCAAAGGGCTTCTTGGATGCAATTAACTCCACATGTAAATACGATATGTGTCCAGTCGGATGGTCTGCTCTAGATTTACACCATATTTTTAGTGGTTAGGACGCTAAAGCTCACAAGAAATGGTGATCTCAGTCATTTCTTAGTCAATATCATCATCAAAATGCTGGGCAATCATATCAAGATTAAACGTTTTTCTGGCACCGTGCAGCCCTATTGGGAATACACAGAATTTCTGACTAAATGTCTATTTTGCTTCAACTTGTCAGCATAAAAAATACAAATTTGAATATTCTGTTCATACATCCAACATGATTAATAATTAACAGTTTCCTGTAATTATGTTACTACTAGGATGACATTTCGATCAATATTGCACTTCCTCCCCCACTCCCCAAAACCTGTTTGCAGTTATGAGTTGGTTACGTATCAAAATAATGTCTAATAAACAAGTTTCAAAAAGAACAGCTCTGACAACCTTCAGTCACCCTTCTCATAGGTGCCAGGATGAGCTCTGGCTTCGGCAGAGATTACTTGAGCGTGCATCCGTCAATGGACTGTCTGTTATTGAACAAGGTCAAAACATTCAAAGCCATATCTCTGCAACTGGAATCATAACCAGGAAGTGACTTTCCGTAATAAGTAACCATAACGAAGCTGCATGCAATCCCTGACTAATGGCTATACATTTAAAAGTGGGAATTTTCCTACACCAGCCCTTTAAAAAAAACACTGCTGATCTATGAATAAATAAATAAATAAATCTCAGACCAAGCATACAGCACAAAGGTAGCATCAGGTGAAGCAGACTGTAACAGGTTTGTTTTGCCGTAAAACGGGTCTGACCTTTTCATACTCACTGCTCTAATGCTTCGTGGCAGTGAGTTCTGGCTTCATGCACGAATCTCACATGCGAGCTTTGAACCTGCAACGATTACGGCGGCAGAAAGTTAAACACGCACCGTTTTTAAAAAAAAAGCTTGCCCGGACTCCTGGATAATTTAAATGTGTATCTGTCTCTCCGCCGGTTTAAATTCATTATTACATGTATATTAGCGAGCGATAACGTGGGAATTGGTTTTCTTGTGCAGAAAGGTAGCTCCTGGTGGGAAAATGAGGAAGGAAATGAAAAGTGATCCGCAGAATTGCAGCAGAGCATGGCCTCGCTGCAGATATGTCCAATCACATCTACTAGAGAACTTGCAAAAAATAATGATATGGACAAACTGACCTGCACGACTGATTTAAGAGATTGAGACGCTGACGGTCTACATAATGAAAGATGAAATTTTGACTAGGGCAAGGCAGCCATGGATATCCAAAATGGAGCCAAGCCCAGTGGATTTACGGGCATATTATATGCTTCAGTTAACAACGGGATACCAAACCTCTTGTTACAGTTTGATAAATCACCTTTAAGTCTGGAGTGGAGAAGAGCAAAGAGGAGGATGGTTAAGAAGTCTGCAGAGATTAGGACAGGAATGAGTTGAGAGATTTTTGGATTCAGTCGGAACCAGACGGAGGATAATCTGCCCATCAGAGCGGTCCCTGCTTTGTATTCCTGCCTGAGCATCTTTAAAATTGAAAATCAGAAGCAAAGGAAGGGGAACGTTGAAGGAAACACCCTAGGAGGAAAGAAGACTTTTACCACTTTGCTACACTTCCTCTAAAAGTCTTCCAAGTTCAACTTTTTCCCTTCCCATTTCTTCTGGGGGAAATTTTTTTTTGGTTCAAGCTGTTTTCTCTTTTCAAGCTTTTAGTGCTTCACAGTTCACCAGCACTCTCGCTCTGTGAAATAACAGATGCCAGAAATGAGTGCTTAGCCCGGAGGTAGGCGGATTTTGGGCTCAGCGAAATGCTCCCCCTCTCTCAGAATCCAAAACAATCGAGAAAAAAAAAGGAATCCGCTCAACTTCGCCTAAACGCTTTTAACCAGTCAACTGATCTGAAATGTTTAATAATAACCACAGGTTTTGCTGGCGTAATAAAACACGAGCCTGTGGTGGAGAAGAGAAGCGAAACACGAGCTCCTGTGTTTAAACCACTGCAGTCCCGTGCACAGCGGAAACAGGTGCATCTGATACTACGTGCCCCATTTTCACTGAACGTTGCAAGCCGAGTGCACGAGCCGTGCTATTTCAGGTGCAACAAAACACCAGGTGAGGCTCACGTGAAACCTCCAAAGAGGCGCCTCGGATAAGGAGGTACAAATGCTTAAATACACAACGGTGCCTGGCACACATAGCCTCGGAGGTTGTTAGAGAACACCGGTAAACAAACGGCATGGTTCGGGAACCAAGGGACGCACCAGATGTGCCAGAAATAAATGATGAAGCCACGTCTCAAGCTTGGAGAAAACCTACAAAGACATCGCTGTCCATCTAAACCAACAGGCCGGGCAAGGAGAGCGGTAAGCAGAGATGTCATTGCAACTCGGGAGGAGCTGCAAAAAGACTCTGCTCACATGGGAGAATGTGTTGACATGACAAGAAATTTGTGAACTTCACCAATCTAGCCCCTACGGAAACGTGGCCTGAAGAGGGCCGCTGTTGGAAGAAAGCACATTGCATTCAACACACAATTCCTACTGTGGAATATGGCGGTGGCAGCATGATGATGTGGGGATGCTTTTATTCAGCAGGGACAGTGAAGCTGGTCAGAGATGATGAGGAGTCGGATGGAGCTAATCACGGGGCAGTAGTGGAAGAAAGCTTGTTAAGACCTGGGAGTGGGGCAGAGGTTGACCTTACCAGAAACCATCAACCCCACAAACACAGCAGAGTAATCTAAAAAAGGTTAAAAAAATAAATAAAACAAACTGGACTTCTGTAGACGTTTCGCTTCCCTTCCAAGAAGCTTTCTCGATTCAAAATGTCTGGAGTATTTCTGATTCTGATTCTGAGTAGCTGTGGAGTTCCAAGCTTCTTGGATGGGAAGCGAAACGTCTTCAGCTTCAGAACAGAAGTCCAGTTGTTTTATTTTCTTTAACCTCTTTTTGGACTGATCATGACCTGGATGACTGAGAATCTTCACCAACGCCGAGCAAAGTAGAAAGGTGTAGAAGAAGGTATATTTAGCAGTTAGAATGGCCCAAACAAAGCGCCACACCTAAACCCAAGTAAGGAATTGGTGGCAAGAATTGAAAAGTTATGTTCACATCAGCTCTCCATCCACCCATCTGACTAGGTTTGGTAAAAAATCTGTGTCTAGATGGTCAAGATGGTAGAGGCATGCCTTAAAAGACCTCAGACTGTGTTGCAACAAAGGGTGGTTCTACAAAGTGTCGACTCAGGAGGGCCTGAATACTGATGTGCACCACGCATTTTCGATTTTTATTTGAATGAAAGTTAAAATAATCAACAACGAAGCATTTTCCGTTAACCTTGAGGTTTAGTTTGCGTTGACCTTTCACATAAAATCCTTAGATACAATTCAGCTTGTGATTGTAACGTGACAAAGGGTGGAAAAAGGTCAAGGGGTGTGAATACTTTCAAGCGGTTCTTTAGCTTATCAGTGTCCTCAAATGGCTTCGCACTTTCAAATCTGTTTTAAATGTCCTTTTGCAGTCTACAGGATAAATCAAACAGTGAAAGCTAAAAATCAATAACTCATACAGCATATTAAAAAAAAATCCCTACTTCTGCAGGTACACCTAGAAAATTTCATGCTAATCCAACCAAAACACACTGTAAAAAAAAAAAAGTTTAAATATAGAAGCAGCTGCTGGTCTGTTCTACTGGATCGCATTAAATTGCAAGTGGGTGTCTATTAATATGTCATGGGAGTGGCTTCATGTTGTACTGGGAATTGTATTTAATTTTCTACTCTTTCATGGGGTTTGCATGCGTACAGAAAGGCAATTAAGAAGCCAAACTGATGCACAAAAGACATAAAGCACGTTTTCCGTCCCGCTCTGACAGAAGATTTGCATCGCATCTTCAGATGCAACCCAAAAACAACAGTCGCAACAACCCACGATTAGTTTAAAAGGTGGAAAACATCAGCATAAGATGCTTTTTACAGGCTTAGAAAACTGGGAACTAGAGGGGCTTACTCACAGACAGAGCAAAGATAGATGCCCTTCATTAAAGAGGCAAACGGCAATTATCTTTCACGGATTGTGGCTCTATCTTTAGTTGGGTTCCTGGGTTCATTTTTTAGGGATAAAAAGCTGAGAAACATCAAGGATTTCTTTAGAAGAAGAAAAACCTCAGTGTAAACACCCACTTTAGAGACTTAGTTTTGCTACAGGGCCGTATTGAAAATTGACATCTTCATTCTGTTGCAGCAATCTGGCTGAAAATAAAGGAGTAAGAAGTCACCGTCGGACTTAAAATACTGACAACAGGATTGCTGTGGTTGCCGTCAATCAGCGCGCTGATTGCGCCGGGCGGATGATGGACGAAGGGGAGACAATATGCAGCCTCACACATGCGGTGAAGTCTGAATTTCACCATTATGCTTGATTTCAATCATTCAGCTTGGCTTTCCCATCTATCTTCTGCAGAGCAGACGTTATTCAAGGACCTCAAAAAGGCTGAGGCTGCTCATTAATTGGTGCAGAAAAGTTGATCTCCGAGATGAATTGGCCACTTTTTGCCAGCTAAATCTGAAGATTCTCCTCGTTATCGCCTCGATTTTCACTGATTGATCTGCGTCGTACCAAGTGTCCCCGGAGCAGAGCACAGACATTGAAATACCGCTGGGACGCATTTTAATTATGGTGGCTATATGTTTTAAACAAGACGACAAATGGAAAAGCTGGGGTTTCCGTAATAAGCCCAGATTTGGCATTCTCATTAACTTGTCATTAAGAAAACATTTCTACTCGCAAACATGTTTATTTTTCTCCCGCTGCGAAACAAAGTATTGCTGTAACAACTTAGCTTCACAACGGAAAGCGCTCACAAATCAAGTTCTTTTTAAGGTATTTTAGCTGGGAGTTTTATAAGCAGCGAGGCTTTTCCAACAGATTACTGCAGCAAAAATATTGCTGCGTCAGCAGGGAAGTAATTATTGTTCTCATAAAAAAGCAATTCAGTGTCAGAATCTTACATAATTGTCAATGGTGTAAATATCTCCTTCATTTTGACATATAGAGAGAAAGACGAGCGTGGACGACACCATCTCACCTGATTAGTTCACAGATTTCCCGATCTGACAAGAGGTGATTATGCTCCTGCAGAGGACAACAGCTGGAGGACAATTACGCACCTTTATTTATGTCAATGCACATATACTGATCCAAAAGTTGTTGTTTTTAAAAAAACAAATCTGTCATGTAAAGTCTTGCAACAATTATTTTTCTTCTTTGGTTTTGGCAAGAGAAGAATTTAGCATCAGGTGCTCTGCTAATGTCCTCTGAAACTCATTTGGATTATCCTAACGGGTAAGCCTGCTCTTTAACTAAATAGCGAGGAAGCAGGGAGCTGAAGGTTTGACGCCGCTATTTGTCCCGAAACACAGACTAAGCATGCTTCCAAAATTGGAGTGTCCTGGTTCCACGTGAGGATGTGCGTTCAGTGGAACGCTGCGTGTTTCTGTCATGACCGGGCCGTTCCACGTCTTCCTGTGTTGTGACAAAGGCATACCTGAACTTACTGTTAAGGTTCTTCACTGTTTCTTTGTTAAAAGGAGAAGAAAGACCGGGGGTTCCAAACTTTAACTTGCCAACTGTGAATCTTGACAGACCAGATTGGGATCCTCGTTATTATGCGACCAAAAGAAAAGCCCAAGCAGGGGGAGGCATTACAAATTAGCTGAGCTGAAATAACGGAATAAACAACATACCTTTTCTATCTTTTCCATTAAGATCTTTGTTGTCGTTCCTTATTTGCCTCTTGTGAGTTTAGGAGAATAATAATTCACATATATACTATAGACAATATGTAGTTGAAGATATTACAAAAGTGTACAGGTAAAGCCAGATATTTATTAATAAAAAAAACGGTATTTGTCTTTCATCGTCTGACGTTAAATCAGACTAAACTTTTCCTGTTTTAGGTCAGTCAGGATGATCAACATCAGAGAATATTGAGAGTTAGATTCAGTCCCAAGGTTGCGTATTGGAAGATTTCCATCCCTCTAAACACTTTGGAGAACCCCAGATGATGTTGTGGCTTCATAAGCTTCCGGTAGGTCTTTGAAAGTTTGCGGTAAATCTGTTAAAGACGTGGCTGTGAATGTATTTCAGGGTAACAACAACAAACAAAACAAAAACGGTGCTCCTTTGTGTGACATCATGAAAAGTCCAACAGAAACCAGCCAAGATATCAGACAGTCTGGTTCATCCTTAGGTATGATTTCTAAATGCTTGAAGGAGTCACTCTCATCTGTCTAAACAGTTATACGCAAGTTTAAACATCATGGGAATGTCCAGCCATATTACTGGAAAAGTTTAGCGAGAAATTAAAGGTTATATGTCTTTTTATACAATGTATGCAAATGTCTGCTTTCAATAGCATAAGGCCAGGGCTTGTGGGACATGGTAATCATCGCTGTGCACGCGCACAGCAGCAGTAACTAGTATAAATTTATTCCAGGGTTGATGAAAAAAATCTGGCAGTGGCAGTAGTTTCAGCCCCTCCCCTACCTGTTGTTGTGCACTGCTGATGGGCCGACCGAAACAAGGCTACTAAACCTTCCTCTAACATAAAAGAAAGACTAATCTACTTGTTTGGAAATGATTACTGGTCATAAAAATCACGAGCAGTCAAAGTGTGGAAAGTAAGTAAATAAATGCCCATAACTATCGCTGAGTCAACGCAGTTTTAAAACTACAGTTGGCAAGCTACCTGCGCCACCGTTAATCAGCCGACTAGAGGCTGTCTACCCAAAGAAATTACCATCAGCTTGCTCAGTGTTGCTCTATAAATAGTAGTTCTGCAAAAAAAAAAAAAAAAAAATTATAATATTCAGCGTAATAAGCTATCAAAAGCTTTCATTCAGTTTAGTGGGCCTTTATTCTACATGTTTGCTTATGTCTGTGTATATCAGAATAAGAATTAAAACTGTATTAATCAAAGTATTATTTTAGTGGCATTGGGAAAATTTGTTGCATATCTGTTTAAAACAAAAGAAATTGGATCAATTTATACATTTTTGGTATTACTCTGATACATTTTTACCCAACATTATCATACTGCGAGAATGTAATGCCAGCCCATGCCTACTGTAAACAGCGGCCTTTGCAAACATCCCTGCAGTATCACAGAGCTTCTAGGTATAGACTGTAATAACTTCATTTTGTAAAAGAATTAACATTGTTAAATTCTATTTAATTAGGTCGGGGTTCTTAGATAATCTCTAAAAATATCTAAAGACATTTTGCCACTGTTTTCTGACTAAAATAAACTTTTTTTTTTCACAACCTCTCACCTGGAACATGTGCAACAGCGGGTTACGCAATAAAGCTCTGGAAAGGCTCCAGTAGATCCAAAGCTCAGGTGCCAGGTTTCTCACCGACACCAAACCTTGGCAACACATCACTCCAGCTGTCATTCGGCTCCGCTGGCTCCCAGTCGGGTCTCGGACCGGTTACTAAATTATACTTCTCACCTACAAATGCCGTCATTGCCTTACACCTCGGTGCCCCTTTGACCTCCTCCATCCCCGCATCTAATTTGAGGATCACAGGTCTACTGAAACTGGACTGCTCTCCATTTGCCACACAGGAGTGGATCCTTTAGGTGACAGAGCTGTCACTGGCTAAAGCCCAGCTGTCACCGAGCCTCAAACTTCTGAAACGCTGTCAACCTTTGCAAAACGTAATCTCTGGATTTGTAAAAAAAAATACTTCCAGTATTCCTATTTAACGTGACTCTTTACTGACAGTTTTGTGAGTTTTTATTCTAGTCCTCTATGGTAAGCTCACTTTGATTTCTTTAAAAGTAGCATATAAGGTATTAATATGGATTCTTATTGAAGGAAGTTTAATGTGTTTAGAGGATAAAAAGCCAACAAGCTTTTACACAAAACGGTTTGTGTAAAATAATTTGTGATGCTTCCAGATTCACAATTCATTAAACTTTAATATTGTGTTAAAGTTGTTGCTGACGGCTATACTGCTGGAAAACACAATCTTTTCACATTTTGTGCAGCTGGACAGAATTAAAAATTTCACTTTTTTTAAATATTCACACATATTCAAATCCCTTTAAAATATTTCCTTGGTCTTTTCATAAATACTGACATGTTTATTTAAATAACCCAACCCACTACATCTCCAAATACAGATGACAAATGCAAAATTGTGGAAGTCGGTGGATTGAATTTCACAAAAAGCTAAATGAAAGGAGTAACTGTGGTGCCCATCTCAACAGAATAAATAAGGGTATCCCAGGCTATTTAAATCCTATTTAAAACTCCACCTTCATTTACTCAACTGGTGGTGCTAAAATGCGACATGGCACCTGGCTGTGTTCGGCATTTTGCTCTTGGAAAGATAAAGTTTTAAAAAATTGAGATACCACATCTTAAAATATTTAATCTCCTCTAAATCAGTAAAGGTGACAATGATGTGTGACATTGAACCGTTTTATCAACAATTGGCCTGAAAATGTTAAAATAAATTCACAAATACAAATAAAAATTGCACTTCCTGATTATCTGTAGCCAATCAAATTACTTCAATGAGTTCCATGCTTACCAATTTGATCGAATATGAAACAATCCACTGTACATTAATCAGTGTTGTGCGTAGAAATCAAAATACAATGAACATTGCTGTGACATGGAGAAAAGGATTGTTGTAAATATGTGGTGTAACATTAAAATCACTAAATCATTAATGACCTTGAGAGCTCACTAGTTTTGCTTTCTAATGCAGCCGTACGAGTCTCCCAAGTAAGAGCACAAATCGTTGACAAAGATTTTAATCTTCGATTTTTTGCATCCCGTTGTTTCAATTAGGAGCAATCCCTGTTGTTGAGTGCAAGACAGTACAGAATCCTTTTTTCAAAATGATATACTAATCAATTGTGCATGAAAAAATTATAACCTGTGGAAGCGTCCCTCGTACAGTATGCAACGAAAAATGCCCTGGAGCTTTTTACAACTTGCTGTGGAAAGGAGAGTAAAGGATGCGAACCTAAAAAGAAAGCTGGTTTGGCTTAAAGATTTTCTCATCACGCCATCATTAAGAAATCGGCTTCTTTTTTATAATTTTTTTTTAAGTCAAAGGCTTAGAACAAAAAGAATGCTGTCTGTGTATCATCTTTAACATTTGTTTATCTCATCTACTTTAACACCAGCTCAAGTGTGCGTGCGCTGCTCCCAGTAGGGTCAATTACTTCAGAAATGCCCTTAAAACGTGCAGTTCCTCAGCCATAAAACATTGCATCATCATTAGCCAATCGCAGGCAGGCAGGATTCATGGGGCTTTGTGTGGCACAGTCCTGGGGAACAAGCAGGTGGATGTGTGCAAAGCTGTGACTTCACCATCATACCGAGATCGGATTTGTGCTACGGTCAATAAAAAGCTGATTTAAAGGCTTAAACCAACAGTTTGGTAATGAACAAACATTTCAACCTGAAAACTCGTATTGCATGCGATGTGATCCAGCATAAAAAAAAAAAAAACAACACTCCAACAAAGGCAGAAATAGACTATGAATCAATAAAGGTCGTGTCCCTGCATCTTAGGTAAATATCCGATGTGGAGATGGTTATATGACCCAGTTCAGTCCACCTGTATTTGCTTTATGAGCTGAAAGGACGAGATTGCAAACAGACCGGCCCTGTGGCTAGTTTCCAAACGGCACATGCCAATTATAGGCCATTATCTTCCACCTTACTTCAAACCAAGAAAAATGCTACACTGATATCCATTTCAATGCTAAACAACACCTTTATCCAGTCAGACCAACCTAGAAGTGATATTAATTTCATTTAAAGAGTTTTGTTGCGCTGCCAGCCAAATGGTTGTACAAACAGCAAAGTCGAGACAGAACAGCTCAATCCAGCTCTTCAAAAAGTTTGTTTTTAGCCAAGAGGTCTCAGACAACTTAATGTGCAGCAATACCTATGTTGCCCCTCTCTAACAGAGCTCCCCTTCCACATGTCATAAGATCTATTCAACAGGCAGGTTGGCCGTTTCCTGGCCCTTCCCAGCCGCGTAGAATGCATTAATCTTTCTCTGCCTTTGCTGAAGAGGATCAGAAGATAGATAGACAAGGACATGCAGGCATAAACCTGAGCAGAACATGCTAGGTGGAACATGGATGGACGGACCCAACAGGATCTCGGAGTCTCCGCACAATGGCAGCGACATGATAAGGATTAGCTCTCCAGTAGGCCAGCTCTGGCTTTACAACTCGACTTTGCCTATTCAAATCTTCAACGCTTGTGCCTTGAAACACCGACGGCCCTCTAAAGGTGTTCTTTTCTTTTCACAGGAAGTTAATAAAGCCTGGCATGGCGAATGCAAACGGCACATTTCTCCAATCACCAGCACAGGAAAGCTGAGTCTGGTTTGACAAATTACCGCCTTGTTGGTGGCTTGAATGCAATTACATTGGTCCTTGGCGGCATTATGTTCAATTAGTACTTTGAATTGCCAGCAACAGTAATGATAGCAGGTCAAAGCGATTTAAAAATCTCTCTTTTTTTTTTTTTCTTTTTTTTGCTAGCAAATTATTCCAAGCAGCTGTGGTCCTCTAGGAAGAGAATATGCAGCCAAATCGCCCATGTTTAGGAAGAAAAGGCTCCCAGGGGCGCATATTCAGGCTAATCCATTGCAATCCTCCTGATAGACAATGACCACAGAAACAATTCAAACAAACACCCACAGCTGAATCACACACACATGTCTCTGAACATTGCAAAGGCTTCGGCTCTGCAGCTAATCAGAGGCTCCAGCTGATTTTTTTCTCTGAGTTTACACGTACAAATGAGACAGTCGGAGGAAAAAAAAACTCAAATAACTGGGAGAGAATAAAGGTCAATTACAAAAAAAAGATAATCTGCTAAGAGAAACATAGATGTGAAAAGCTAATTCAACACCTGACAGAAAAATCCCACAAGCAAACAAGTTTTTTTTTTTACTCCTCTGCTGTTGAGCTCGAACCACTCTACACAAATCACATCAATCCGACTCGCAGCGAGTTGCGGCCGTCCGAACCTCTGCATCAGAACTTACCCGTCCATTTGCGAGTAAACCATTTTTTTATCTTCTGTTCTTTTGAACCGCCTTTCATTCTCTCCCCGTCTTTCATTGCCTTCTCTCTTGTCTTGCTTCCCTTCTAAACACCACCGGCTACTAGACAGTCCCTTGGTGAGAGGCAAGCGAGGGATGAAAGAGGAGGGGAGGACGGAGAAAGGTAAGGGGAGGGGAAAAGAGTAAGAGAGGGAAATTAATGTGGACGAATTCCCTGAACCATGTGATGCTGCCTTTCTCTCTCTCTCTGAAAAGTCTTCACTCTTCACTTCACCTCTAATTATGTCTTGGGAGAAGGTGCTTTGCGATGGGCTCAGCATACTGTCCCACGTTCTCACTTAAATTAAACACCAACATGCTTGCTCCTTCTCCAGAACTGTCATTTTTGCTCAATTTGGCAAAGATTTTTCCCCGACTCTCTCCAGGCGTCCATTTTCGAGCAGGTTTTAATGCTGCAAAAATAAAACTTTTCACAGGTATTTCCAAGAAAAGAAAAAAAATTCTACAATAACAAGAGGACTGAAAGAGAAAATAAAGAGGTTGGAAAAGCCGGAGCATCACCTGAAGGACGGATCCGCTCATTCATCCATTTATGACACACTTATATTAAAGACAAAAAAAATAATAAAATGAATCCCTTTTTGAAATTCCCAAATTTTTATTTGTCTTTTCTGTGTGTTTTTTTTTTTTTTTTTCACAAAAACAACACGCCCATCGGATTGCTTTAATTCCCAAAGGGTTTCCATGTGGTTGAGAGCAGCAGCTGTAACCACAACAACACACACACACACACACACTTTGCTCTTTTCTACACATAAAAAACAAAAAAAAAAATCTTGTCCCTCTCTCTTCCTTACACACCATCACACCCACCAACACCACCTGCTTCTCTGGTGCTACTTCTCCTCTCCACCATTTGTTGCTGCTCTCACACATGGTGCCTCCACCCAGTGTTTGTCTTTCTTTCTTTTTTTTTCTTTCTTTTTTTTTAAAACCACCTGGTCTTTCCAACGCGACCTTCGCTCCATGCCCCCTCACTCCTACTACCTGATGCCATCCATCCACCAGCATCGCTCTGCTGCTCTCCACCAGCCTTTCAGCCCAGCCCCTCCTGCACCCCCTTGCCTTCCACAGAGCGTGGCAGCAGGACAGCCAGCTGCTTAGACGGCGTGGCACTCGGAACCGAAGGAAATACCTGCTAGATAAACATGCATAGAGAGAGGGTTTAACATGCCTTGGGATGGTGCATTGCCCATGCTGCGACACGGACGGCTGCAGCTGAAAGTGATTGCGTTTCCTGTTCCCCCTCCTCTCTTCCTTTCTCTTTTTTTTCCTCCTCCTCTCCACTCCTCCCTCCTCCTGTTCCTCGCTTTCTCTTCTTCACAAAGCGCGGCGTCTCTCCTTCCTCAAGCCGGTCCTCTTCTCTCCTATTCGTCCCTCGCCTTCGACCGTCCTCCTCTCCTTTGTCTCACTCTGGCTTGTCTCTTGCCTCCGCCGGAACCTCCTTTTGCGAGATGGCTGAGGTCCAGCAGCGGCGCTTTTGACAGCACTGCGCGTGTGTGTGCCTGTGAACACGTGTGTGTGTGTGAGAGTGTGTGTGTGTTGTATTGTGTGTGCAGATGAGTGTGGGAGAGAGAGAGAGAGAGAAAGTGAGGGATGGAGAGAGAGAGAGAGAGAGAGGGAGGAAAATGATGGGCGTACTCTGAGCATGCCGGTTCAAAGATGCTCCGCACACACAACGTAGAATGAGGCAAAAAAAAAATTGTTCCCAATGATAAATTTACACTCCCTCGCCCACTCTATCTCACTTGCATTTCTCTTTCTTCATTGCTCCTTGTTACACATTATACTCTCTCTCCTCTCCTCTCTTAAAGACACAGGCGTTGCACTGCATTGCTACACGCCTGAGGCGCACATCTCATGATATGGTGACAGAGGGGAGTTCAGGAAGACGGTTCTTTACGGAGATGCTCGGCGGAGCTTGTGGGAGGGGGAGGCGGGAAAAAAGTGTCTGGAGCGTTAATTTGGGGGTTGGTGGTGGTGGTGGAGGAGAGGGGGGGGTGAGGATCAGAGAGGGGCTGGTGATTTGAGGAGAAAAAAAAAAGAAGGATTGGAGAGGAAAATTAGAAATGTCCCGTTGCGATAACAGCGGCTAATGATGAAGCCGCGCCGGCTCAAAGGTGAGGTTGCAGCTGATTGTCATGGCAACCGGAGATCCACCACGGGAGAGTCGCATCAGCATCACCGAGGAAGGAACCGGTCCTGGTGAAGGGAAACCATCACCAAAAAATCTGAATTAGAGGATACTTTCCGCTGATTCGATTCAGTTCGATTTGATTTGGCACTTTCCAAAGTCAAATTCAATCAGATTATACAGATTGGTCAAAAGAAAAAACAGTAGATTGCATCAAGTCTTGATAAGCAGCATTCACTCCTCCTGTAAGAGCGTAGAGCCACAGGGAGAGTCGTCTGCGTTGTCCATGGCTTTGCAGCAATCCCTCATACTGATCGGACGGGATTTGGTTAAATAAAACATCAAGGATGATATATGGATTTCTGATTAATATGTTAATGATTAAAAACAATACAACTGCAGGCTGCTTGAAGAAGGAACCACAAGAAGTAAGGCTCATACACCTCAAGCAAGTCATTTCGGCACCTCAACCTGACAACAGAACCAAAAAAATGGCCTTACCAGATATTAGTCATTCTAATGTGATTCTTCTTCTTTCTTTTTTTTTTAAGAGAGATTGAGTGTTGACTTTCCTGTTATCTTAATAATTAGCTGATGTTTTCTCAAGATAAGGGTTCATAAACATCATTCTGAGTAAATTTACATACTTTTCCAGAGCCGGATTAACGGTTTTCAGCCCTTTAATAAAGAGCTATGAATGCAAAAATTCAACGGCATTTCGTGACAGCTGTATCTACAGTGGTCCGGCTTCAAATATGGTCAAACTCTGTGCTAGAGCAGACTTTTCCAGACTGTGATGAAACCCAGAGTCAGAGGATAAAACAAGTTAGGTTTTCTTAAAGGAAATACAACTTTAACTCCTCTTGGCCAGTAGGTGGCGCACTAGCGCTCCCCTGCGGAGCACTATGGCGAAAGCAGTAATGCTCCACTTGTGAAAGTAAAATCTCTTGGGCTCGCTTTGGCATTAAGACAACAATTGTCAATGCTAAACTGCCAGACAGGACACATAATATATATATATATATATATATATGTCCTGAATAGATCTGTTCCCAGATCTATTCAGGACATATTACATCATTGTATCACCTTCTAAGGCATGAGGCTACTGGATGATAATACATTGGTGAGTGATGTAAGTTCTTTGAATAGACATTTTCAGAGTAAATTGGATGCCAGCATGACTAACCTAATAGTGATGAAATAACCCAATTTAGTGTAAATCGGTGCTAATTTCAAACTAATTCTCAGAAATGTTGTTGTTGTTATATTTCCAAATATCTAAAAATAATCATCTGTATCTAAAATTGCGAGCTTTGATATCTCAAGGTAATGGCACAATTACATTTTCATGACAAAACCTGTTTTATTTTTATGATGTACCGAGTTAGATGCTTTGTTTTCTTAAAATAATGTCATGAAAACAAATTTAAAACCACATCCTCTTGCAAAAGATGATCTCTTCGCAATCTAAGCAAACAATCAAACACTAGGAAAAAAAATAAACTGGCCCAACAGAGGGAAACAATTTTAAAGTCAGGGACAAAACAAGGTGGAAATAAATGCCGTCTCTACTAAGTCATTCCCAGCAACAAAAAAAGAGACTAGATCAACCTCTAACCACAAAGTATGCTAACTGATGAACTGAATTCGTGTTTTGTCAGGCATCATCGAGGCATTTCCTGCTTTTCCAAGTTTTTACTTTGACAAATTATTTTTTGATGCCTTTAGAAAGAGGAGTGGTTGTCTGTTACATTAAGAGCTAAAACCAGCTTAGGAATTAAAGGGTTGTGATTTAGACTTACAAAGGGACTGACCACAGTCTTCTCCACAATGAGAATCATGAATAGTATTTAGTAATGCAGCTCGTCAGTCACTTACAGAGCACTAAGTCCGGATGGTGCAAAGGCCATGAGGAAGAACTCAACCACCTGCCTTATGAACTTTCCCCCAAAGATCGACAAAACCTGCAGGTTAAAGTTGCCAAAAGTCTGAGTGGTATCCTAGTGTTTTTTCATTTTCTTTGGGACATTTACCCCACATCCACAACCTATGTTTCACAATTGAGATACTTGGCTGGATGCCCCGCATTCAGACAGTAATGATGATTCACTTCAGGTTTTAACCACTGATTTCAGCTGTCCATTTCAGCTTATAAACATGGATCGCATATCATGCATCCCCATCAGTTCACACAGCGAGACTGTTGTCCTCATTGCTTAGGGAAATAACAGCGGGGACCGGGTAGGGCTGGTGCTTTGCAGCGTTGTGTGTTTTACTCGGTGGGAAGCGGCTCGTTGCGGAGATGCATCTCGCTGAGCAAGTAGTTTTAGGGAGTTGATGAGCACACTTTGCAACAGTTTTCTCATGAAATGAAATCTGCTGTTTTATTTTTGGCCCCGGAACAGACCATATTGCGGGGAAAGTTATTAGGATGCAGAGCCTAAAATGTAATTTATTTTTCATTATACCATTTTTTTTTTTTTTTTTTTTGTTTCTTGTTCCTGGAAGAAATTCTTGGTTGTCCCTATAGAGAAGAAGGAGCCTAGTTTGCCCCGCTTGTCCTCCTTCCTCTTCTCCTCCTCAGCAGAGCGAGCTCATTGACCTAGAAATCTTTCAGCACTTTCTCCGGCACAATAGATCTGCACTCGCTTCAGTGGAGTTTGGCTCTCTAAGGTTATGAAAAGGGGTTAGTGCATTTGGCAATGACAGTGTGCCTTGTATATATTAATATAAAGCACGGCGTGCGGGGCAAAGAGGTGTTCTCTGTGTACGCTGTATGAAAAAAACAGCAAAGGTGACTCTCATAACAGATCAATCATGTAAACGTTGCGTGTGAAATGACAGGCAAAAAAAACGCACGAGTCGCATGTGTGTCAGTGTAACCTTCAATTCGGAGACTGCACAACAACAGCCTCACACCACCTCACGTTTTGTCACATCACAACCGTAAGCTTTGATGCATTTTATCCGGAGTTCATGAGACAGACCGACACCAAGTTGTGCATAACGGTGAAGCAGACAGAAGAAGTCGCATGGATTGTTGTGCATTTGTATTCAGCTCATTGTTCTTTGCCAACTGGCTCCATCTCAGTCAAAATCCATCAAGGGGGTCTGAGAATTGCAGTCTTTAGGTTTTACCACAGATTTCAAATACATTTAGGTCTAGACTTTGAGAAGACCACTTTAAAACATGAATATCTTAGATCTAAACCCCGATCTTGTAGCTCTGACTGCGTAGTCATGGTCTTAAGGTGAATCTTCACTCCAATCCAAGTCTTTTGGGGCCTCTAAGTGGTTTTCTTTCCGGATCACTCTGAATTTGGCTCCAGCTGTCTCGCCTCAATCTCTAAAAGGGCCCCTGTTGAAGAGAAGCATCCCCACAGCATGATGCTGCTACTACTATGCATCACGGTGTGAATGGTGTCTTCAGAGCGATGTCCATTGGTAGTTCTTTCATCGCACATAATGTTTAGCATGTAGAATTTTGTCATCATCTCAACACAGCACCTCTTCCAGGTGTTTGCTAAGTGGCTAGACTCAAAACTTAAATGACTGGGGACTGGGGTTGCAAATTAGCCTATAGGCTAGAAACTTTTCATGCAACACATCTACACATTTTGTTATGGCTCTTCCTATTACAATTATGAATGTAATAGTGTGCGCTGCATTGTCCCTGACAAAAAAAAAAAAAAAAAAAAAATGGCTGTTAGAGAACATAATGGCCACTTTTCCTCACTCTGCTACTTTCTCCTACTACTCTCCAATTCTGCATTATCTGGTGTTATTTAAACTTTTAACCTAACTGACATAAATCATCAGTAGAGTGAGTTGTCAGACCGCTATTACTGCATTTAGACAGCGAAGGTGATGCCGCTATATGCAGATACCAGAATCTGAGTTTTACTATTTTAGTATTGTTCTTATACGAATAAAAATAAATATGCTGCATCAAGGGTGGGTCACGGCATTATTTTTATAAGTCTAACACCGGCAAGCCTGTTGGTGCCGTTGGATATTCTTTAGTGGTATCAGATTGCTCAATATGCACGCCAAACCTTTCAGATTTCCATTTGCAAAATCTAAATTTCAACACCACATTTTTTTTCATATACTTTACAGGGACATTTTGTGTTGGTCCATCACAATAAATCACTAATAAACGTTGAAGTTTGCTATTACGACGTGAGAATAATATTTTGCTGGGCACTCAATGCTATGAATCCAGATGTGATGTCAAATAAAACCTGTTTTTTTTCTCACTCTTCTTTATCTGATGTTTGAACCTAAACTGAAAGAATCCCATTTATTAAAATAAATAATAATAATATTTTAAGCACATAATTTTTATACCTTCTGTGCCATGGCTTTTGTTGTTTTCACTTACACCATCTGTCCCTGTGGAGATAATAAAGAAATGCATAACTACATTTAGAGCCAGTAAGCCAAATTCAGCCCCAAAGAATAAAAGTAAACTACTGCCAAAAACTGCTTTAGATGCAGAGCTTAAAAGCAGCTATAATGTGTGTGTGGTCTAGGAGGGTTTTACTATGTGGCTGTCCCTGGGGGACAGCATAAAACAGCGTATAACAGTAATGTACATTTTATGCTATCTATCTATCTATCTATCTATCTATCTATCTATCTATCTATCTATCTATCTATCTATCTATCTATCTATCTATCTATCTATCTATCTATCTTACAAAAAGCTAAATGATGAGCCAACCTTTAGGTAAAATAGCACTGACACTCATAATAAAAACAAGTATGTAGTGAAGTGTTTTGCTTTTCGTCCTTTTAACATCCCAAAAAGATTGTTAGTGGAAGACTCACAAGCTTTGTTGTTTGTTTTAGGTTTTATTTCCAAATATAAGATGATTTTTGGTAACTTGAGGACTAGTTGCTTAGAGTGAGCTATAGCATGTTGAGATGAAATCTTTCAGAGAAATGTACTAAGCTGTATTGCACAAACTGGCTTTGAAAATCATTAACTTCCCTTAAAACACATATAATACGTAACAATAAACATGAATGATGGGCACCTATTTCACTTCAGTGTACATAAATCTGTTCTATTTTCTTGTGTCCTTTGTTGTAAAAACAGCGTCGTTAACTTTAACGACCCCACCCACACACAGCTGCTTGCTAATGAACAACCAGTTTAAGAGCAGCACGAAAACACAAAAAGTAGGCAACAGTTGAGCAGACACTGCAAATATTTTCATCAGGACTAAAACGTGGGCCCTTGTTTGCTGAATAAGGTACGCAAAGATGCCTTGGATTCATTTCCCAGCTTGCATGGGAATTTAGACAGGTCCAGTGCAGTATGATCAAAAATTACCCAAAACCTTCCCATCCTCGTCCTATCTAGCCTGGACAGGTTGCCAGTCCACGATAGAGCAATTTAGAGTAGCCAATTAATCTGATAGTCATGTTTTTAAACTGGGATAAAGCCAGAATACCCAGAGAGAACATGCAAAGGCCATGCAGGAAGAAGCCCAGCCAGGATTTGAACCCAGGACCCTCTTGCTGCAACCAACTGCCTTATGTGTTTGTTGATGTCTTGTCTAAATCTTTACATCTGGATTGCAGGGATGTGTACATTTCACAGTACGACTATGTTCAGAAAAGGAAAAAGGAACGTGAATTCAGCTTTTTAAGAGCATTTTTAAAAATGAATACTGCACCCTCAACAATCTCTCCCCCCTTGCAGAGATGTATGAGAAGCAGTAAAATTAAAATGGTACCTCTTTTGTTTTTATTTTTTATCACCTTTTTTTTAAGTAAGTAGGGGGGAAACATTGAGAGAATATTCGATTCAGTGCTGCCAAAATAGTACATCCAGCTGCACTTCTTACAATTCATGTAAAACAAATGTACTTGAAGAATTTTCTATGCACTTATTTCATTTGTACGTATAAACCTTTTATTTGTAATCCATGGCTTCTTGATTCTCTGGGGGTACAAATACAATGTGAAGCACAGTCCCATTTCCATTAGCCACTCTTACAAATGGGAAAGATGAGAAAATGTACCAATGGGCAGATGTGTGTTCGTTTTTTTTTTTGCATAAAACTGCACCAAAAATTCAGCACTTGGACTTGTACAATGATTAAAACGTTTAAAAACAACTGGAAGTGTGACTATTTAGTATATCTTGGCCCTGTGCACCATGAGGAGGATGACAAATAAATACATACATAAAAACATTACTAAATCTCACTTAATGTATGAGATTATGAATTTATTTCAAGACTTTGTACACGTCTTCACCAGGGGTGCCAATAAATGTGGAGAGTTCTTTGTAAATTAATCAAGCCAAGATATTCAGTAAAGAACTGCTTTTCTAAAGGAGAATTTCTATAATTACTGTAAAAGCAGAAATATAAAAAATAAATAAACACCAAAGCACTTTCTATTGACGCCTTATGGGAAGCAGCAACACTCCCACTAAATATCGAGGTGGGAGATGAAGAATAATAATAAAAAAAATGGGGAATTCTACAAGCCGCTCTGTCAGCAAAGTTGAACACATTTTTATTCCGAGCGTACTCCTCCAACTTCTTCTAGATTCCCATCAGTCCATTTGCATGAAACTCGGGCTTTCTTGGCCTCGGCCTTAATCCAAAGCTGACGAAGCTGGCCAATCGTGTTTCCATGGCAATGAGAAAGTCCAGAAATGACCGGTCTTTTAACGTCGTGCAGTTTAGTCACTAGTGAACTCTGTTTACTTCGACGCGAGCGTGTGTGTGTGTGTGTGTGTGTGTGTGTGTGTGTGTGTGTGTGTGTGTGTGTGTGTGTGTGTGTGTGTGTCTGGATCAGGATTTCAAACACCGGCTGAGCTGCAAAGCTCTCTGCTGTGTACCTTCTGTGACTTCATCGTGCCAGAAAATCCGAGTGACCAATAATGCTATACATGTAAGCGTAGTGCAACTAAAAATTTAGCTTTTATATAAAAGCACAGGGGCCAGACACATGCAGAGCTCCCATCCACGGCTTAAAACAAATATGCTATTTTCCTGTCCTTTACAATTGATTTCCAGTGTCCTTTTATTGAGGATCAATGAAAAATAATGCTGCAGCACAGGTCTCCCCTGAGAGGAGGTCACTGGTGGAGGAAGGAGTTTATAGATTTTTCATGTCAGTAAAAAGACTATTACAATGATGCAAACGCAGGTTATTGCATGTAAAAGTCATCATTTTTAAATAGACTGAGAAACGTGCTGACTGACAGAGTCTGAAGAAAAGCCATCTGTGACTGATTAATTTGTTGAAAATCACAACTGGTTGTTAGGACACCACTTTAATTTCAATAACCAGTTGTAGATGCATTGCTTTAAAGGTTGTTTCATCTGACAGGTCCATATATAATGTCGAAACCCCCACTTAGGGACAGAAGATCAATCTGGTATCAGGCGATAAATGTCACTGAAAAGGTGAAGAAAGCTGCAGTTCTTAATGGTTTTTATAAAATGGTGTAGAATTGAACTTGTTTGAGCTTCAAATACTTCTTAAAATCAACCACCTGAAGAAGCTGATAGGCAAAAAACAGCATTTACAATTTGTCCACATGGTCAAACAACAGCTTGCTTCTTTTGTTGTGGATGACAAAAACGCTATCCTTGAATCGCACATTGGCTGTTATAAAAAAAGGGTTTAAGCAATTGATGTTGAGTCTTAATAACAAGTAAAACCGATGTAGTTTTCTGGAATCTAATAAATATACAGGGCCATCTCATTAATTAAAATCTCAAATGGCTCACTTACTTCAGTAATTCCATTCAAAAAGTGAAGGTCATATACCATGTAGATTTGTTACACAACGTGATAACCTCCCGGCATTTAGTTCTGTTAATTTTGTTCATAAGTGAAACCCCAAAATTCAGTTTCACTAAAATTATAAATGAAGACTCGTTTAAAAAGATTTTTGAAGCACAAGTGTGTGCTCTGGTGCGCACAATCACAAGGAATATCGGCTGATGTCCAGCAGATAGTCACTGACGCCTGTCAAAAGGAGAGGAAACCCCAAATGGTCACTGCTAAAGAAGCTGTCTACTCACAGAGCGCTGTTTTTTTTTAACATATTAACGGAAAGTTAAGTGGAAGGAAAAAGTGTGATAAAAGAAAGAAACCCAAGTGCCAGGGTTAACTGCAGATTTGACATAATTGTGAAGCAGATCTACTTTATCAGTTTAGAGGGAGATTCACAAGGCATGAATTGCAGAGCCGCCAAACAAACTCAGATGTTTACAAGACTTGAGCTACTACTTGTGTCTAAGCTATTAATGAACCAGCATCAGACAGCATCAGAAGAGTCGCACCTTGTTGGCTTCTTACTCTTAACCTCCTTAAGGTCCCTAAGACGAGGTTTAAAACTCGTGGTGACCTGTCCTGTCAGACAGTAGCTCCCAGGTTGAGGAATGCCCTGCATCTGTCTCGCCGTGTGGTCGACTCTGTTGAATCCTTTTAAAAGCAAGCCGGGCATAAACTGTACGAGATTTTGCCCTTTTCAGGCCAGTTCTTCAGTCGTACGAGAATGTTTTGGATCGGGCCGAGTTTCGGCTTGATCGTGCGTCCTGCGTTGTGTAGCATACATCGAGTAACGAGGGGCGATTCGCCTCTCACGACCACCTCCCAATCAGGAATCGGACGCTCGGATGAAAATCAAACATGTTTGAAATTCAGACGGCCCTCTGAGCGCCGTTACGACCGTCTACGAGCCGATTTCCCCCGACCTCGCGCAAACAAGTAGAGTCTTCTTCGTCTTGTTAAACGAAAACATAGAAGTGGAGAGAAGCATGACGGCGGTACGTGTGACATGCAGTCAAACTACGGAGGAGCAACTCTTAGAATTTCCAAAGCAGCACGTTTTGTTCTTGTGAGCCTCATATTTAACAGTGAGCGTCGACACTTCCGCCTTTTTCTTCTTCTACTGTTGACGTTTGGCTTCCGGGTAGACGAGTCAGAGTAGCGCCATCTCTCTACGGGGCTGAGCCCGACACATGGTTTTTGAACGTACAGCGTGAGCAGTCAGGTCGCATCAGAGCGTCGGACCGCACAGTGTAAGAACACATATCGTGAGTGGTGAACTTTTAAACCCTGCGGTTTCGTCGTACAGTTTGAGCTGTATATGAGTACCACGACTGAAAATATCGTGCAGTGTATGCCCGGCATTAGACACCCTTCAGACAAGCTTTTAGTTAAATGTTTCCCCTTTTTTTTTTTTTTTTTTAGCTGTCCTTACTTTCTTTGTTTCATAATAAACTTATGTTTGGACATGTTACTTGCACTCTGGAAAGCACTTTGTGATTTTTATCTGTGAAAGGTACCATATAAATAAAGTTTACTTGTTTACTTACTTACTTAGTCACCTGGGGTGAGGAGAAAAGTGACTTAATATTTTTTTTTTTAAGTATTTGACACTTTAAACTATGATATTCTCAATCGGAAATGATTAATCATGAGGTTACCTATCTTATCTTAGGTAAGTTTAGATTGGTTTATATTATATCATGTAACTCCTGAACAATTCATTATCACAGATAATGGATTGCAAGAGATAATTGCTTCAAGAACTAGTACAGGAGTACACCAATGCTCAGTTATTGGTCCACTTTTTTTAGTTTATGTAGCAATGCATTGCCATATTCGTGTCCTGGTGGAGGCCTCCGGATGAAAGCTGGTGATGACACTGTTTTGTATACAGCTCACAACAAGATTAGATCTTTTTCAACATAACCATCTCCAGTTTTGCGGCATGATTTGATAAGTTATGCATTACATTAATAAACATACACAAAACGGGATCTGTTTGTATCTTCTCTGGGGCTCGATCTTAGATTAACAGTAATGACTTAAAAAGATCTATCAGCAAATGATCAAGAAGGGAAGTATATTGGATTCTTGTTTAAAATTAGACAAGCAGAGTTGTATTGGCAAAGGTGCCTTCCTTCATACTAATTGGAGAATATATACCATTTCATGCTGTGGATACAGTGTTTTCATGAATTCTGTAATTTATTTGTCTCATTTAAATGACTGTGTAACCCTCTTTGGTCACAAACAGCACCTACAAGAAACAAGAGACTGGAGATTATATATTGTATAATCAGGCGACTGAGATCTTGAACAGGAAGCTTGTTAAATCCCTTTCATCTACTTAAGAAAATAACTACGGTGAACATTTGTGATTCTAATACGTTTTCAAACCTCAAACTTATTTCTAAATTCTTACATGGTAACACTCCTGAGGTGCTCAGTGACCTTTCGCTTCCTCTTAGAACAACTGTTTCATTAACTCACGATGCATCCAGTGGGAATTAAATGGTATATTATGTTTTTATTGTTTGTTTATTATGTTTATATTCTGTTTTTTGTATTTTAATAAATAAAATACATTTTATGTAACCCTAAAGCCAACAAGGGACATACATCAGACATTATCTTAAGCTATATATGTTGTAGTGTTGAGTAAATCTTCATACCAAGCTCTTGCTACATGAAATAAAAAGCCTAACAGAGATACTGATTTCATTTTTCAGCACATCTCGGGGATGCTTGCCCATAATGCCAGAAGCACTGGTTTCTGTTTTAATGACCAAGGCATCACTGTGCTGGATTGACCAGCCAACTGGGCTGACCTAAAACCCCTTTGAGCATTTATGGGCTACCGCCAACAGGAAGATGGGAGACATCACAGCCAGCAATGCAGAAAAGCAGAAGACGCGTTGTTAAAGGAATACCTCAGCAGAGCCACAGGATGATCCCCGCCATGCTGCGCTGATGCAGGAATTCTTGCAATAAGAGCTGCAACTGATGATAAAGCTCATATATTGTACAGCACATGGATATATTGAGTGGGCAAACACTTGTAGTGGCATTGTGTAATATTTTATTTAATTGTATAAACTGAACTTTGGCTTTCATTAGCTGTACCATAATTTTCTGAAATACGTTAAATATATCACCTTGTAAGTAATCTACATATGAGTTTAACTTTTTCAATTAAGTTACTGAAATACATTTTTCACATATGTATTCTAGCTTGATGACATATAGCTGTGTCTGACTATTTCAGACACAGCCATTAAAATTAACTCTTCAATCTCAGGCTACATCGGCTACTCATCCAAACCAGATGCCACAAAGAAGGGAAACTGTGAGATGCTGTAAATGTAATTTCAACACAAATTAAGGGTTAACATGCTGGGAAACTAAATGGCTCAAAGTCTCACTTTTGAATGAGATTTAGTGGAAGCCCTCCCCTCTGGTGGGGGATCGCAAGATAATCCAAATGATGATCCAAATCTCTGACTTTACAGTAACTTGTTTTAATATAGCAAATATATGCCTTTAATCATGGAGAGAGAAAAGAAAATCTTGGAAAATGTACAACTATTCAACATAAAAATCTTTTTTTTTTCTTGCAAAGATGTGAAATCAATCTTTATTTTTGTAGATTTTTTGTGGAAATCTACTCCTTTGTGGCCAGTAATTTATTTTCTTTAATCGACAATGGCCACAATACAATTTCTTTTATTTGTTTGTGTTTTTATTGGAAATTACAGGAATAAAGTTATATTAGCCCTGCCAGAATATGAGAACAAACACGGGGAAGACTGTTTTTTTTTTTTTTTTTTTTTTTGTAAGAGCTCTGATAAAATTAGTTCGATATTCTCACAACTATCATGACTTTACTCTCATAATTTCCAAAAAGAAAAAAAAACTCACCTCGCACCCTACCAAAAGGAGGTCGCCGGTCTCTGGCAACTTTACTTTGGGGGTTGCAGGCTGATAAGTTTGGGTACCCCTGTGTTAAAGGTCAAGTGCAATGCTGTGTGTGACTCTACAGCTTATCCAAATAACTTTAGCTCATTTTAGCTACATTTGACAAGAGTACAACAGGGAGTGAGAGAAAGGTCAGGAAAGATGGGATAATGGCATATGTAAGAGAAAAATAAGGTAGACTCTGATGCTTTGGTGAGACAGAAAAAAAAATCAGCTCAGTTTCAGTTACCAAGAAAGTAAGAAAAAAAACAGGATTAGGTCATTAAATATCTTGCCATTCCATAAACAAAAGCCAAAAGACTGTGAGTAATGCCCACAACAAATGCCTGTACAAACTTATGACAATAATTTTGCCATGTTTATTAAACTCTCCCAACTCTTCCAATATATTTTTTTTTAAAGTGCTTTAAAAAAATAAAACAAAAAATTGGATAAAACCCAGAACGTCAGTAAATGACAAATGATATAATCATAGACTGTAATGTACATTGAAATATTGGAAATGTCACATTGCGTTTATTGAATAAAGTTATATTGCGCTATATATTGATATTGAATTATTGTCCACCAATATCTCCAAAAATGCTCTTTATGCGGTTCTGTTTCTAAATATAAACACTTAACAAGTTTCTATAGTTGTCAGCTAAATAAGTTCCCATACGGCCAAGCTGCCTGGCGGAGCAGAATCAGCTTCACAACCAAAACTCACTGATGTGCTCAGCAGGCGAGGATGTGATGACAGAAAAGCAAAGGACATTACGCAAAAAAAAATAAAAAATGGTAACATGATAGAAAAAGACATGATGCCAAAACCACGGTTGATGTGAGACGAGAGTACCAGCTGTTAATGCAAGGTGAAGCACTAGCAGCATTAGGATCTGATTTTACTAGTCTTTAATTTAGGAGCCGTGCCAAAATTAAAAAGTTTGTAAACTAAATGCGTTTCCACTCCTGTGTGTGTGCTAAATAAAAACACACATCATGGTCCCCGTCTGCTCCCTCGCTTACTTACTCCCTATAAATACATAGGGTGCTGTTGCCAAGGTAACAACTCTATGGAGAGTTGGCCACCTGAATTTCAGACGATGCAGAGACCGACGGTGAAGTGAGGTGTGCTGGCTGTGGGAGCGTTAGAAAATCTGCCTCGTTTTCAGCGACTTTCCTCCGTAAACGCGGGATTTATGGTCCTAATACAGTTCAGTCCGTAGACTGGCCCGCAGCAACAGAGGAATCAGAAAATATGTTCCCTGTTGAGCGGATTTCTGATCTCAAGCTGTACACCATGTCCAAATCATTGCCTGGATTACAAATCAGAGAGGTGTCAAGTGCAATTTATCCTAACAAGCTTCTGATTTTAAAATACTCTCACATGTGTGAACCGGTTCACTTCTTTATCTGTTTTTACGTTGAAGGCTTAACGTGCTCTGCTGGTTTTATTTTAAAAAGGCATTTATCACTAGGAAGTGTTTTATATTAGCCTGCCCTCTAGCGGCAACAGGAGGGAACTGTAATTTCTAATATCAATGAGTAGAAATCTGAAATGAATGGCAATAATGTTTCAGATGGAAGCAAAGAGGAATGTATCTGTAAACATTTGGATGAAAAAAAAAACTTTTAAATACATAAATGAGACCCAAAAAAAGTGTACAATAGAGATTCTCTTTATTATAGTGCATTTATCCGGTGATACGGGACAAGTTTTTCGTTTTCTTTTTTTTTTAAAGCATAAAAACGAGAGAAAGAACTATATGAACACAAGTCTTTTGTACAGAAATGATACTGCAAAATTAAAGCTTCACATCTGACCAAAAGGATAAGACATCAAGTTAACACTTTAATACAGTTTATCATAATTTCAATTTCTTTCCAGCTTGTTCAACTTGACTAAACTGTTGTAAGCTATACTGACATAAGTACAAAGATTTTTTTTTTTATTATTTCAATACAACTTAAAAAAAAGAAAAGAAAAAAAAAAACTCAAAACATCTAAATGTCCAGTTGTAGAAAAACAAAAACGGGAACCTGAAGCTCCCTTCTGAGGTCAGTGTAACATAACTGTGCAGTCATCCTCACTCAGTGTGTACTGTTCAAGGTTGCTTTTATTTCTCATAGCAGAAGACTTGCGGGGGAAAATGGCTGCGACTACTCTGCTTAAACTAACGAGCGCATTCGACTATCTGCTGGTGAAGAGCGATTGGCGAGTGTTACTGCATGCGCGTTCGCTGCCATGGCTGAGAGAGCTGTCGCCGCACAAGTCTGTGTTGCGCAAGCTGGTGTGGCTGTAAAATATGAGCAAACCCTTTCTTGTAAATAAACAGAGGAAGTAGTCTGCCCCTGAAGCATTAAATATGTATTTGTAAGGCTGATTCATACGCTTCCGATTCAACCGGTACCATCTAACACAGCAAAAAATAACGAAAAAAGGGGAACTTGCAAATCTCCTAATGCAGACAAATAAAAAATAATAAAAAAAGATCTTTCTCAAACCAACTTGGTCCAAAGAGGATTTCAACCAAAAACAAAAAGCACACCCAGCAGCTCAGACTACCATAAACAACAATAATAATAATAGCATTGTTAAAAACAGCAGGCTCTAACCAATGAACTACTGTACTTACAAGAGCAAATTAAGCCTATTTCTAAATAAAACGGCAGAGCGGGAGCAAGCTGTCATAGCCGTAGGCTCGGTGGAGCTGAAAACCACACGGGCCTCCGGGATACAAACCATGCAATAGTTAACACTCCCCTATATATGTAAACATGCGCTGCGACATTTATTGCCGTTCCCGGATCCAGTCAGGGTGGACCCTTTTGATCCTTTAACGCGGGACCACAAATAAAAAGATTTAATCAACAGACAGAAGAGCGACGTTTCTTATCGGGACACATGACTGAAGTGAATGGAAGAGGTCTCCGCTGCTGAAGCTTTCCCACATGAACCGGCACCGGATGCAGTTACATTCTGATCACTAGGAAACCCGCAGAACACGGAGCGGAAAGTCAAAACTAAAAAAGGTGCTTTCTGTGGTTTACCTCTTTCTTTCTTTTCTTTTTTTTTTCGATCTTAAAAACGACAGCAACAGTTTAAAATTCGTTGTCGACCTCAACTGCTCCAGGTTATCGGGTGACACACAGTGCATCTTCGTGAGGTAAATAAACAAATATTAAAAAAGGCTCTAGTGAATCAGCAAATGTAAAAACTGAATTGTTACCATTTGAGTTATTTTTTTTTTCTTCTTCTTTTCTTAGACATTCTTTTAGGAGGACACGGCGCTCAGCATCGTGCGTTGCTTTTTGCTTTTGCGGGTACCAACGGCCTTCGGGTGTGTGCTGGCACTGGAGGAATGAAAGGTGACTGAGAGCTAACTGTGTTCAAGGCACAGCAGGACCGCTCCCACATACACGTTCGTTCGTTCGTTCATTCATTCGTTCGTTCATTCAAAAATACTTGTACAAACACATACGTACATACAGTAAACTGATGTTTGGGGCGCACTGGCCAAAGCTCCAACAGAAAATAAAATAACAAGTGAAAGAAAAACGGAGGGAAAAGGAGAGTAGAGAAGAAGATCCAGGCCCGGTGCAGCCTCCCATGAACGCTGCAGGCTGAGCGGACAGACGGGGACGGGGACAAACTGATCACTTTGCGTTCCTTAGCTGGCTCGACAGCCAGTCCAGACCTTCATACAGACCATCCCCACTGGTGGCGCATGTGGCCTGGATGTACCAGTTACGGTGACGGAGGGAGTGGAGGCTCAGCTTGTCGGTGATCTCAGCTGCATTCATGGCATTTGGCAGGTCCTAGAGATGAAAAAATAAATAAATAAATAAGTAAATGACAGAAAGCAAACACACGCAGACCTGTACAGTTTCCCGAACTGTAAATCAAGAAGCAAGCGTCTCTGGGTGACCACGTCGGAAACGTACCTGTTTGTTGGCGAACACAAGCAGCACAGCATCCCTCAGCTCGTCTTCGGCCAGCATTCGCATCAGCTCCTCCTTGGCCTCCCCCACTCGCTCCCTGTCGTTACTGTCCACTACAAAGATGAGGCCTGACAGGAAAAAGGGCTTATATGATGGAGGCGAACAAAGGTTTTCGAGCGTACTAGGGCTGAACGATTTTGGAAAATAATCTAATTGCGATTTTTTTTCTTAATATTGCGATTTAATGCAATTTTTTCCCCCAGTTTAATTTATCATGTCTTTTTAAACATATACAAAACAACAAATCAATTTGTTTCCTCGCTGTGCAGATTAGTTGCTAAAACACCCACAGCATCTAAACTCGGAGCAGAAATGATTGCGTTCTGACTACGATATATTTCAACCAAAATTGCAATTTTGACTTTTCTCTGCGTTAACCACAAGCAACAAAAATGGCCTCTAAATAAAGATGTTTGTAAACAAAGACTATTTAAAACAAGAACTTTTAATGTTTCTATTAATCAGAATATTGTTCAAGAGAACAGCTTTTAGTTGATTTGGACATCAATCCTTGTTGAACATAAAGTGCAACCAACAAGCAAGTCTATGTATTAAACTGATTGACCTGTACTTAATGCTATGTATGACTATATAAACTCTAAAACAAGTAATAAAATTAGATTATCTCACTGCTGCAACTGTCTTCCCTTCCATGTGGAGGCAAACCAACTTTAAACATCTTACCGACACCTAATGGGCGTGTCTAATTCCCTAATGGTACATAGCCAAAAATTGCAGACTCTGCAATTTGGAAATTGCGTTTTTTTAAATCGCGATTATATTGAAAATGCGATTAATTGTTCAGCCCTAGAGCGTACAGGAAGATTTAGCAGAAAGAGGACCAACGCTTAGCTGCCAGAGTAAAACCACGTCTCTCACCTTGCGTGTTCTGGAAATAATGCCTCCAGAGCGGCCTGATCTTGTCCTGGCCACCGACGTCCCAAACCGTGAAGCTGATATTCTTGAACTCAACGGTCTCCACGTTAAAGCCTTAGAACAAAATGAGAAATTAATATTCACAACCGGTGTCCAGTTCCAAAGGCCTCGCGGTGATGATGCAGGAGATGGCTCACCGATGGTAGGGATGGTGGTAACGATCTCTCCCAGCTTCAGCTTGTACAGGATGGTGGTCTTACCGGCAGCATCTAGACCCACCATCAGGATTCTCATCTCTTTCTTGCCAAAGAGTCCCCTAAAGAGGCTGGAAAAGTTCCCCATCTTGGCTCAGCTGCAGGGACACAACCAGCGCATGAGTGACGGCTCTGAAAGGTACCGGTACTGAACAGAAAACAGCAGCTGGACTAAAACCCACACGTCACGTCTGTCTGTACTGCTGAGAGTGTTCGTATACCACATCCGCTCGCCCAAACTCATATTTATTTTTTTCTAAAATAAGAGTTCTGTCAGTCGCTAGTTGTTTCCTGTTTTTATTTTGCACGTCAAGGAAACTGAAAAACAATGCTTTTGTCGTTTTCTCAACTTCCTTAAAGCTCCTTTTTTCAATAAAGCAGCAAAAATAATTTGCCCTGAAAGCATTCACTTAAAATGAAAAGCACAGTAAAACACATTCTTCTGCAAAACCCTAAAATAAACTGGTGGCTTTGCAACTATTCAAGGAGTAACTCACTAATGACTGATTCACTTAAGTGTAAAAAGGTGTTTCTGGAATAAATTTGACTCTTTTGACTGTTTGCCTCTCCAGGTAAAGATCCTGGTATGAACAAAGTCCAAACAGACTTTTATATTATTTTAATTATGTATCTGTGATGTGTGTTATTTACGACTGTTTAATTATTGTGGGAGATTTCAACTTTCCCTGAAGACAAAAGAACTGTGAGACACACTTAGAAACTTTGGTTTAACTCAACGTGTTGAACAGCCAACACACAAACAGGGACATATTTTAGACCTGATCATCATCACTAAAGGTCTAAACATTTCTAAGGTCAATGTATCTGACGTGGCCCTATCTGATCACCTTTCTATTACCTTTGAAAGCATAATTTCCAATGACTCAGTTAGCCAAAGTGACATCATCAGAAAACGCTTCTTTAAGGACGATGTCACTGAAACCTTTAGCCAAGCTCAGACCACTCAGAACTTCTGGCTCAGGTCTACTCTGGATTTCCAGAACCAGAACCAAACACGTAGAAGCAGCATTTAGTTCTTATGCTCCACTTATCTGGAACAAACTTCCAGAGGAAGTGCTGAAACCCTGAGTTCCTTTAAATCACGGTTAAAAACCTATTTGTTCAGAGTTGCCTTTAACTTTTAATGTTAAAGTTTGCAGTCCAACATGCTGCCACTATTCCTCTGAAATGTACTTTCTTCTGTAATGTTTTCTTTTCATGTACAGCCCTTTGAATTGTCTTGTTACTATAATATGATTTACAAATAAACATGCCTTGCCTAATGAATGGGCTTCTTTTGTTTAGTCTGAAAGTGACATAAAATTTGGCAATATATATTTCTATTTACCAAATTACTTCTAAAATATTTTTCTTTTCTTCTTGCTTTCGCACTACAAATGTCAGCGCAATACTATCGTGTCCATTAACATCACCATTGTCCATTCCTGTTACTGCTACTTTTTAAACTTTTTAAACAGTAGTGTTTTATACAGTTAATTACCATCTTAGTTGCGTAAAGGTGACTTCGGAGATGCTTTTTTTCCCCCACAGCAAAAAAAAAAAAGTATATTTCTGATGAGACATTGTCAGACGTATGTCGGATGTGTTTTCAAACACTGACCACCAACAGGGCAAATACATCCTAGAATACAAAGAAAAGCGACCTTTAACAACATTTGGTCGCTTCACCCAGGTAGTAAAAATGTTTCAGAACAGGCGATAGTTCCCTGTCAATATCGCCGTACGACGGATAATGGATATATACATCAGTTATTAACATCGCCCCTGTTTTACTTCTCTGACCAATACGTTAGAAACTGACAACCATCAGCCGATACCAAAGTCAATGCTGACATATTGTGCATCTGTAGACTGAACTGTTATATACAAATAATATAGATTCATTTATCAACCTGGGTTGGGTGATACAAAACTAAATTGAGGTTCAGCACAGCTTCCTATGAGTTTAATCTTACATAATCAGCTTATCTACAAACCCATATTGTGCCCTCACATCTCTACCAGGAAACCACATATTTTGTTTGAGCGTTTCATTTAAACATTAGAGAATGACTGAATTACATCAACAACAGCAAAATAACCCATTTACAATCTTATTTCCCGTCTACATCTAGCTTCGTTGCCGTGAGGTGAAGGTTACATACACAAAGTTTGTGGACAAATTAGGGAATGCGTGTCAAAGCTTGTTGTGCGCCGCTCCATGCTACGTTGCCTGTGCAGGTGAAGATTGTAACCGAGATAAGGACCACAAAGCTAAAGGAAGCACATTCCTTGACAACGTGCCACAGACCTGCCTTAAGGCAGCCTGGACTGAGCAGCAGGCTTCCAGTTTCAGAGAAACATCCCAGTTTAGCTGCCAAAGACAGGATGTGTCCTGACATTGTCCTACCAGTCCCACTATACAACGGCTGGAGAATTGTCATGTCATTTTCTTATCCCGTCTAATTTGTGATTGGAGGAGAAATTAGGAAACATTTCAAACTCAAACTATGTTCAGGAACAAACCTGAACTTGCAATCAAGCACGTCTTGAACTTTATCATTATAGTTTTTTGCTAGACAAGAAAAAGGTAAAACCTAATAGCATTGATGGTTTTTACATTTAGACTTTTTTTGTTAGAAGTACAAATAAATGAGTGAAAACCTTCTTTTAGTAGATAAGCATTGATTGAAATTCCCAAAAGCTGCACAAACAGAAAAAGGTTCAAATCTATGTCTGAACTTGTAAGCAGCAACTCAGTTTCATTGTACTGGAGAAAAAAATATTAAGTTTCACACACTGCTGTGCTCTTTGAATGCATGTAAAAAGATGAATATTAAGAACAAAAAATACATATATCTGCATTAAAATCAGTGTCAGTACATACATACATGGTACGTGTTAACAGCAACAGTAATATTAGATACTGATATTGGCTAAAATCTTCACATCGGTGCACTCCCAAGTAATACGTTTCATTTGGTCGGCTATTGTAGGCTACAGGCCAATAGCAAGTGAGACGCTCCTAGGATTTAAAGTGAGTTACACATCTTGTAAGCTCTAAAAATTAACAGGCATACTACAAAAGGACTCATCCATGACTCACCCATGTCAAACAAAGAAAAAAAAATACATTAATCAAGGGAGTGCCCTGAGGTGTGCTAAATTTTAGGTGACAATGACAGGTGCCAACACTCCTGGTAAATCTTAGAAAGTTTTGACAACCCAAGAACAGTCCCAGGCAGAATTACCTCTAGAGAGGTGAATGAATATGCCTGCATGCATTCATTATAGTTTTTCAAATATAAAAAGTCTATTTTTAAGTTTCAAGTTAAAACGTCTTCATCCATTTTGTAAAAACACTCAGGACAGCTACCGTATTTTTCGGACTATAAGGCGCACTTAAAATCCTTAAATGTTCTCAAAAATCTATGGCGCACCTTATATATTATTATCGTTGTGTTACTGACCAATTTATTATTATATATTTATGTGGTACAATGCGCTCAAAATCAAATCTGTTAAAATGTCTAAGTACAACTTTAGTAAGCAAAGCCGCTCCGCTCAATGGAGCACCTGTGGGAGCCTGCTGGAAAAGAAACGGCTCTAGGTGCTCAGCTAGCTAATCACACATTTTACTGTCCGTTCCACCGCTTCGTCCCACTGGCAGAAAGTGTAGGAAATGTAGGAATTTACCACAAGAAATGTAGGAATTTGCCACAACATTACGCTCCACTATGAAGGATAAAATGTGGGAGCCTTTAGGCAGCCCACACCCAGAGTACGCAATAGCAACAACAAACCTAGTAAGTTAATTATATATAAAAGTTATGTTTATTTTGGCCTTATGTTAGAAACAGGGCAGTGTAGTCCAACTACTTTGTCCTCCTGAAAGAGACTGGTAGAGAGCTGTGTACGTGAAGGGGCGGAGTGATATTACACACTTTGGAAGAATACTTAGTGCCCCTTATGGTCCAAAAAAACAAAACAAAAAAAAAACGGTAAATGTAAAAAAAAAAAAAAAAACAGGTATGTGGTAAATATTTTATGTTACATTTTTTTTATCCTAACATTTTTATTTCACAAACGTGCTCATTCAAAGAAGAATCAACATCCAAAAAAGCATTAAAAGTACATTATTATATGTATACACACACACATTTATATTTTAGAGGGACACATTTCAAAATAGCTTAAAAACCATGGTTTGGCTTGTGATGATTAATCGGGAACGCAAGAACGCTGATGCTTTATGTTCAAAGGTAAAAGGAACTTCTTGTGTAGTTTTATTATAAGCACCTAGCAATTTCATTCACTTCACTATAAGCCTCGTCAGCTGACTAAACCCCCTCACGGAACCAAAGCTTAGCTTACAAATATACCTCTGCCTTTTATAACTGCTATAGTACACTTGTAACTTTAGGCTACTCTAATTAGACAGTAGACAGTTTTTTTCAAAACCTGCTTTTTTGTAGGTACGCTGAACAAAAAGAGGAAAATTGTAGGTTAATAGGTAACGAATGTTAGCTTGTTAGCCTATAAGGATTCAAAGCCATTAATAGATTACTCGTAGCTATCCGAAGCTTCATCAGTAAACATATAACTGAACCTGGTAGATCCACGAAAAACTGTTAACAACGAGGCTCTTTTCAGGTGTTGAATGTATGAATGGAAACACACAAAAACCGCTTACTACTGTTGAACTTAAAGAAACAGCTAACGAACTCCAGGAGTCTGGCTTCGACGCCTTTTAGAACCAGCGCCTACTCTAAACACGATAAAAAACCGCACGTCTTTGCCTGAAATTGGACTGAAACTCGTTTGGTGACCGCAAGCGTTTGAACGCTGGAATAACAGTTTTTTTTACCTTTGCCGACGTTTCTCGATCTTTCTTCTGTTACTGCTCAACGGGAAAATGGCGATTTCCGGTCGTCGTCATCCTCCCCCGCTTCGCCTCCTTCTTCTTTGTTCTTCACGGCAGACGCCGACATTACAGTAGCGCCACCGAGCGGCGTGGCGCGGTACAGCTACTAACGTCTTCGTTCGGTTGAAAGCATCGTCAGGTAATTTTTAAATTATTATAATTTTGTTGTGGCACAAGTGGCCTTTACTTGACAATAGGTTGACAGGAAATGGGTTGAGAGAGAGAGAGAGAAGATGCGGCAAAGGTCCACGGACCTGCATCATCTCTGTATTTCCCATTTGTGGCTTGGTGACCTATCTAGAGTGTATCCCACTCACTCATTGACCACTGCAGATTGATTTTTTTTATCTGACTCATTCCATTCCACCATATTATTACACACTGTGTGTGTAATAACATTTATATGTAGCAGCACGTGGCAAGTAAAATTTCAAGTTTTGGAGAGTTAGAATAAAAAAGAAAACAGAGCTTTTGCCCCATTATTGCACATTTTCGCCAAAGTGATTTAGAGCCATTGTGGAAAATCCAATGAGTGACTTACAGCACCAGAGCCACGGGTTAGTTCTGAGCTTGGGATAATGTCTCATAACTTAATCACGCTTTTAAACTTCTCTTTGTAGCTGTGTTCTTGAACTGCTCTTTGGTCTTCATGATTCTGTTTGTTCATTAATGTTATCTGATAAACCTGTAGGCCTTCGCGGAAAATGCACTCTGAGATTACGTTGCACATTTACTAATAAGGAGACTTCTGAAGGCAGTTAGTCGCACTGGAATTCATTTAAGCGTAAAGGGGGCCTATTATAAATGCACGCCAAACTTTTCAGTTTTGATTACGCATAAAATCATAGTTTTCCTTCCGCTTTACAATTATACACTACTGTGTTGGTCCATCACATAAACACCCAATAAAATACGTTGAAGTATGTGGTTGAAAACATGACAGCATGTTTAAAATCGAACAGACATCAAGAAGATCAAGAAGTATAAATATTTTTGAAGGTATTCTACTGTCTGTAAAGAAATCTGCAACTATCTCACTGACTCTGATTTCTGCAACTAGCTGCAGTTGGTCCACAGGTAAATAATGCAGAGCCTGTGGTGTCCTCCATGGTAGGTCAATCATAAGGGGGAGTGGTGGCGTGGTTAGAACACAGGGAAGCCTACAAGGTCCCCGGATTGAATCCCAGAAACCGCCACTCATGGTTCCTGAGCAGACCCTTAATGGTGCCTTTGTAGCCCACTGCTCCCTGAGGTTAAATGTAGAGGACACATTTTAATAAAGGTTTCAATGACAAACAAAGACGATTATTTTTATTCATGAAAAGAATAACTTGATGATCAACCCCCAAACTCTCAAAGCACCAGATCATCTATCAGCACTGATAGCTACGGAGAGAAATTGCCTGGTTTCTCCACTGCGGCTTAAACAAAATAAAACAGACATTCCAGCAAGTTTTAATGACCTGTAAGCTGCATCACAGGTAGTCTGTTTTGTCTCTACAACCAGTCCCAAGGTAGCTGAAAACCCAAATGTAGAGCTCAAACAAAATCCCTCTTTCTCCCAGAATAAGTGCTACAGTACGTTTGGCTGTGTTACGTCTACGAGGACCAAAATAATCTTCTTTGTCTTGTTCATATCCAAGATAAAGTGATTTTCTCCCAGTGGGGCACAAGATTTCCCACCAGTTCCTTTTTTTTAAAAAAATCATCATCCACCCTTTTTTTTTTTCAATTAAAATCCTTCTCCACAGGTTCAGGGGAGACCGGGCAGTTGCAGGAGGGGAAGGTTGCAACATCTCATTTTTCTCTGATCAGAAACAAGCTAAAGTGATGACACTCATGCTCAGTTGGATGCTTACACCCCCACGCCCCCTTTTTGCAGAGAAAAGCAAGCAGATTCAAGAGCTCCTCTAAGATTTATTGGGGGAAAAAATATATTTAGGTTATGAAATAACTTTTTCACTCCAGTTTTGTTTTTGTCATACCGCTGTCACTGTTTTTGCTGTTTAACTCAAACCTATGTAGTTTAAACAAGTGTTATGGTTAATTTTAGTTAATGCGGTTAGAACGTAAAGAGAATACCTAGTTTTGCTAGTAAAAGAGGTTTTTTGTGCCAGACAGGAAGGGTGACAGTTGCAACATAAATACTGTTTGATATAAATTTAAAGCAGTTTATCAGGTAAGAGAGAGGATATTTGTGTGTATGTGTGTCTGTGTCTATGCCTTTTTACAAGTGTGTGGTTATTTTCTGAGGAGGATGCAGTTAGATAAAGGTTAGAAGTCTAATTAGATAAAAACACATATAACAATAATGAGTGCGTGTACCAACAACTGACAAAATAAAAGTTAATTGGCTCACAAATTGTTCCATTCTTCTTATGTCACTGAAAACCCATTTTATTCTATATCAATTTGAATCTTTGACATCTAAGATATTAGGCAAATATATAACACTCACCTTATCAAAGCTGATCACACTGCAATGTTATTATATTTTTTTAATTAAAATTATAATACAATATGTTGTATTAATAATTATTATTTGTTAACAGTAAAATATATTGTATTAGTAACATGCTGCAACTATCCCCAAACAATAATAATTGCAACTGTCCCCGGGGCCAGTTGCAACATCTGACTCTGTGCATTCAGATGCAAATTGTGAAAAATGTACTTTCTTAAATCAGCTTTAAATGGTTTTGACTATTAACAGTCAGACAGATGGAAGTTTATTGAATTAAAATGTGGTTTGTCTAATCCAGGTGTGTCCAAAGTGCGGCCAGGGAGCCATTTGTGGCCCCTGTGCTGATTTGGTGCCACCAGCACAGGCGGCTGGTGCAAATTTCAACGTTACATTTTTAATTAGGGCAATATTATTATAGACCGGTTAAAATCTTACAATTAAAGATGTTAGGTAAGACAAAAAGTGATTGTTTTTTAACAAGCACACTGTTTACATTCTCTTTTATCTCATAGTAAATAGGACCACACCTATCCCAGGATGTTTTCTCTAATGCAGACTTTGGTGCATTTAACTCTGATTTGAATTAATTTATCAAAACTGGGAAGTATTTTCAAAGAAATACTGATACAAATCCTGCTCTTAAATTGTAAATCGAAAATAATTCAGTTTTTTTCTTTATCGACCCCAAATTAATTGGATGACCACATTTTGACAAGGTAAATCAGTAAAACCCTTTAAACTTCGGATCTACAATAATTTACACTTCCCTTTCTGGCTGAATTTCTGACTAATTTGTATAAAAATAATCATGCTTTGTAAAGTTGATTAAAAAATTACATCATAATTTTTTGGTTATTTATTCACTATTAATTTATTTATTTATTTTGTGGCCCTAGAGTAGCTTTGACTTGACGATTTCGGCCAAAAAGTTTGGACACCCCTGGTTTAATCCAAACCATCTCTGAGTCAAATGCAAGAGTGTTGCAACTGTTCCTGGTCTCCCTTCATTTTTTGTTTTTTATTCATTTTTTTGCCCACTAGGTGGGGCTGCATCCATAACTGAAAAAGGACGGAGTTCAATTGGACAAACGAGTCCTTTACAGTAATGGATCATTTTACTCTCTACAGTATTTGGTCAATATAAGCTTGAATTGAAAAATCATGTTAGTATTTCTTACAAATTTAACGACAGGATAATCAATTGAAATATCAACTTTCTGTGACTTATTTATTGTTGTGCATTATCAAGGATACTAAACCTGTGGAGCGCGTTCAGGAAAAGCTTCGCAATTTTTTTTTACACAGCATTTTATTCAAAATAGTGAAGTTTAAACGGCTAAACTCTCGGAAATAACCACAAAAAATGTTCTTTGCCTTAAAGTTGTGCGCATCTGGGTGGCGTTGCTGTGGGAGGAACGCTGAGCAACAATGCTGAGAGACTCCATGGAGGGTGCGGCAGGATGATGCTTCCTCCTCCAAACAGCCCTGCCTCCCAGCGGACCCACAGTGCCCTGCGCATCGCCCCGACAGTCAGTGCTGTGCATGTGGGGCCCCTTAAAGAGAAGCGCCGAGCAGACGGCACAGACTTTCTCCGTGGAAGAGTCACCGAAATGAGGAACAGCGCCAAGCCGGCACAATGCGCTCCAGGCTCCCAGGGACCGCCTGCCTATTGCGAACCATTGGACTCTGCATCCTTCTCTCGAACGCTGCAGCTTACTTTGGGTCAGACTGTTAACTTTTCATCCAGACGTTGTTGTTTTTTTCCTTTTACAAATGTTGAACAACTGTCACATTCTTGTAACCGGTTGAGATCATAGCTTGATTTGTAAAAGCTTCTAAGAAATTACGCAGAATATCCCAAGTTAATCTTTATTTGATATTCAACTTAATTGTGTATTTTATTGGACATTTTTGCAGTCTTTCAAACAGAATTTGAACAGTTATATGACATGCAACTTTAAAAACACAGGCATCAGTTTGGACATAAATGTATGTAAAAAAAAATGACAATAAGAAATAGATTACTAGAAAGTTATTCCTGGGTTTATACCGTCGATTTGCGTTAAGTTGGAACCAGATTCTCTTTAACAAATTAGTCTAATCCTTCAATTCCTACAGGCTGACAGGCCGAGAGCCGCTGGTGCTTTTACCGGGACCCTTTTCTAACGAAGCTCCATCGGGGAAGGCCCACCTGAAGCAGTGCGAGCAGATGAGTCTGACCAGGCGGCAGAAGAGGATGTGTCGCAGGGAACCCGGTTTGGCCGAGACGCTCCGGGAGTCGGTGCGCCTCGGCCAGCTGGAGTGTCGCTACCAGTTCCGGAATGAGCGCTGGAACTGCACGCTGGACGGCCGAGGGAGCCTCCTGAAAAGAGGTAAGCGCGCATTCTGGCTCTGATTTCTATAATCGACTCATTTTTACCACACGGATGAGACTGGCTGTTGCTGGCTGGCTCACCAAAGTGCGTCTTTACGCAAGAGGAAAGCTGAGCTATAAAGATATATATATGGAAACAATTTAGAGAGTCACTGGATCCGTTTTTTCCAAACAAGAAAGTAATCTGCAAAACAATGAGAGCAAAATCACAACGAACAAATCTTTTACCACCGGCTGCACTGTTGCAAAAGCATATAATCAAACTTGCATGTCTGCTTACTCCAATAAAATCTAAATTGATGGTTTTTATCCGTGCATGTGCTCACAAGCCCAGTGCGAAGTATTTTATTTATTTTTTTTTTACCAGCAAATGACATAAATTCTTGTGAAATTTAATGTTAAACATCGTAAAACGAGCGCCAGCACATTCTTTTCTGTCTGCTTTTGGGTCTTTATTAAAACTAAAATATTTTCTTTATTTCCAAAGTTAGGATTAGGCTTTTAATTTTCCTCGGTCCGACTGCAAATTTGACCTTTTTGGACATAGATAACAGACAAGCTCAATTATTCTTACAGGCTTTTTACCCTATTTTAACCAAAACTATATTAAATTTACCTTTCTCGAAAGTCCATTCTGCATTATTCAACGAAGCAGCTAATAGACCACACATTAAGATGCAATGGATTAAATTATTAAAAACGGTTGCAGATTTGCTGTGCACGCAAAATCCTGCAGGACGGTCCAGCCTTCATGTATATGGATATCACTGTGTGGGAGAACATGAACAGGTCAGCACAGAGGTAATGAGGGAGTAGAGCGCCAAGAAATGTGGCAAACGACGTGGAGAGTGCTCGAGCCCTGTGGTTATTTTTATCTCAGGGAAAATGCCCGCTCCCTGAGGAAAAGGGTGGCGTGATTGCCCACTTTCATCTGGGAAAATCCTTCCTAGTCAAAATAACAATTAATTGGATGAAAATATACGCTGGTGACGACTTTGGGGGAAGCAAAATAACAGTGCGGAGCCGCAAGCAGAGGTCATAAGAGGAGTTTTGACACAAGAAAGCTTGCAGGATTCCTGAGGTTGTTATAAACCATGACAACGTGGTGACATTTTTGTAAACAAGCTGGTTTATTGGCTTAATTATTGGAATGAAAAAACGTTTTTGTTTGTTTTGGGTTTAGATCCACCGACAATTACAGCCTCAATCATGAAATGAATGTTGCATATATATATATATATATATATATATATATATATATATATATATATATATATATATATATATATATATATATATATATAATTGACTGCAGAGTTATTTAACCTTTTGGTGCTTTTTTTTTCTCGCTTTCTAATCCAGCTTTTAAGGAGACGGCCTTCCTGCTGGCGGTGTCCTCCGCTGCACTGACCCATGCACTCGCCAAGGCTTGCAGCTCAGGCCGGATGGAGAGGTGCACGTGCGACGACTCCCCCGGGATCCAGCACAGAGAAGCGTGGCAGTGGGGGGTCTGCGGCGACAACCTGAAATACAGCACCAAGTTCCTCAAGAAGTTCCTCGGCCAAAAGAGGGTCAGCAAAGACCTGAGGGCGCAGGTCGATGCCCACAACATCAACGTTGGCATCCGGGTCAGTGGTAAAATCCAATTGTTTTGCGCGGCACTACAAACCCATTCCTTCAAATCGCTCCCTATGAGCTGGGCCGCAGTTTCACCTGCCAATTAAACCTGACGCTGAAAACTTTAAGCTTGACCCGTTTGGTTTCCAAGCTTCCAGTCGGACAACACCCCCCCCCCCCCACCCCCTCCCCTTGTCTTTGCTTCTTGGCCGGGGTGGGTGAGGCAGTGCAGCAAGGAGAGACAGCATGGCTGTGGGATCATTGGAGCCAGGTGTTTCTCAGGCATGATAAAGCTTGCTGTGCGGGCCAACAGAAAATTAAAGGTCTCATGTCGGAGAGAGCGATTATCACCGTGGCCTCTTTTTAATATACGAGCAAGCATTTTTTTTTTTTTTCTCCACTTACTGGATCACTGTGCTCTTCATAAATCCACCTAATGTTCATAACCACCACTCTGAGGCTCTGAAAATTAAGGAGCCCCGGGGTGCTTCTCCTTGTGGCTCGCACCCAAAAAAAAAAAAACGCAACGCCTATTGGGGGACCAGAAAGGCAAAACAGGAAGACCTCTATCTTATCTCATCTCGAGTGAGTTAAAGGTTTTACACCAATGTGGCTGAAAAGAGGCCGGCAGTCTTGTTTACGAAAAAACACAAAGCGGACTGGAGTCTCTTCAGCGCGCGGTAACAGTGCTGGGAAGCCGCCCCCCTTTCACCCCCCTTCCGCGGGGGGCTCATACCTGTGCAGGGAGGGAGGACCTGAGTAGAACTTTTCAACCCAGCAGAGCCCTCTGGCTCTTTTTTGGGTTTGACCTGTCTCTGGCCCCTCTCCACAACAGCAGCTCTCAGCCTGACTGATCATCGCTGACCATCAAGCGCGCTGAACTATTACCGGGCCTTCCGAAGCATTAAGGCGTCTTAAACCTATTCACGCTTTTTTTCCCGTTGGAGCTACAAACCTCGGTGTGTGTTGTGATTTTTTTTTGACGTGATCGACCGATACCGAAGTGATGCATGATGGTAAAATGAAAGGAAAACGAGACGTGCTTCTCAAATTCTTCCGCAGATGAATATGTGAGACGTGTGGCCTCCCTGTGTACTCAGCCCTCTCTACTGCAGGGCAAACCGATCACCCTCAGAAATCAGTTCTTTAGTTAACAGAGTATAAAAATAGCTGTTGTGTGATTGGCGGTTAGGGGTGGAACATACTGTATTTTAAGCGTTGAACAGCTAACTGATTAACGTTTAATGTATCCCCTGGAAAGTGGAACAAATGCAAGCAGTGGCCGTCCGTTTAAAGTAACAAGTCAGACAAGATGGGCGTTCAATTTCAATTCAATTCAATTTTATTTATATAGCGCCAAATCATGAAACATGTCATCTCAAGGCACTTTACAAAATCAAGTTCAATCATATTATACAGATTGGGTCAGATTATACAGATTGACCAGAGAAGCAGCCAAGAGACCCGAGGTGACTCTGGAGGAGCTGCAGACATCCACATCTCAGGTGTTGAAATGACAACTATTAATTATGCACACTGGCCTTAGGAAAAAAGAAAGTTGTCGTTAAAGGAAAGCCATAAGAAACCCCAATTCGAAGTTTGCCGTCCGCCTTACAGTACAGCAAACACGTGGAAGAAGGTGTGTTGGTCTGTCGCATAAAAAAGTGAGAAACTACATTGAAGCCGGTGTTTATAACATGACACTGTAAACGTTTCTTTTTTTTTTTTTGTTATTGTTGTTTTTTGCTGTACAGAAATGTATCGTCTGTTTTTTTCTTTTCCACGAGCATGCACGCACGTGCTAGAAGTTGGGCGGAGAGATTCCCCAGCTCGCTCTTCTCGTCACCTCTGCCTCAGGCTTCCCCGGGCGAAGGAGACAGAAGGCAGACAGACAGAGCTAGTTTCAACACATTGAGAAAAGAAGTTTCAAGAGCTGTCCAAATGAGAAATGTGGAGTGAATGAAATACGACAAGCTAAGCAGTACCCCCCTCACCCCCCATCCTCAATCCATTATGTCAAAAAAAAATTAACCGAGGTGAGCACCAAGGCCCGTCTCCGCAAAAACCTCGACCCACCCTGCAGGAAACCGTCTCTCCGACCAGATAGACCCCACAGATAAGAGGGCAGGCAATGAATCAAGCTGAAAGAGCTGACATGTCTCTCCTTTTTTTTTTGTCCCTCCCATACCAGGCGGTGAAGAGCGGGCTGAAAACGACCTGCAAGTGCCACGGCGTCTCCGGCTCGTGCGCAGTACGGACTTGCTGGAAGCAGCTGTCGCCTTTCCACGACACCGGGCGGCTGCTGAAGTACAGATACGACAACGGCGTGAGAGTGCTGAGCGTCACCAACGCCGCCACGGGAGAGACTGAGCTGGCGGGGCCCAGGCGCCACGGCCAGAGCCCCCGCAACACCGACCTGGTGTACCTGGAGGACTCCCCCAGCTTTTGCAGGCCCTCGCGTTACTCGCCGGGGACGGGGGGCCGGTCTTGCACCAAGGACACGAGCTGCCAGAGTCTGTGCTGCGGCCGCGGCTACAACACGGCCATGCGGCTCACCAGCCTGTCCTGCCACTGCCAGGTCCGCTGGTGCTGCCACGTGGAGTGCCAGACGTGCGTGAGGGAGGAGGAGGTGTACACCTGCAAGAACGCATGAACAGCGAGGAGAGGGGGAAAAACGATCCAGACGAAAGCGGTGGACAACGCGGAAAGAGGCCGAACGCAGGCCCTTCGAGATTAGTCCCCGCTGCAGAATGTCGCATCGACGCATGCGTTCGCGAATATCATTTAGGACTTGCATGATAATTATTTTGGGAGAAAACAAAATGTACCACTATGATACTGTTGGATCCTTGCTTAAACATCAGGTTACTGTAGATGATGGTGTTCTGAAACTACTTCTCCTGAGCTGGATGCACTGAAATCCCCCTTTTCTGCTAAAGCGGGAATCAAGCTCCTCGAAGCAGGGGAACCAGACTGGATCTTGCCAGCAGTATGAACTCTGAGCTCTCGCAGCGACTGTTGTATATGTGGTATTCGTCCTCCCATAGTTTGCTATTTATTGCGCCACTTTCTGTGCCTGGTGTACTGCTGCTTCGTGCATTCAGTCTTGTAATCAAAGGGTTGCCAATAAGGCTGCAAAGGAGTTAAGATGAATCTACCTGCCTGTCTCTCTGACTGCTATGGAGAACTTTTAAAGTTCTGTTCTGAGTGAAAGCACTTAAGTTGCTCTTGCTGCATATTATATATATATATATATATAAAAAAAAAGGAGTTGTGAATGCCGGGGTCTAATATGCTTAGATAGAATCACTGGAAGCTTTACAGGTGGCTAACAGCGCCGACATTCCTTATTCCGTGCATCAACAGGGTTATCGTGTAAAGAAAGAAGCTTGTTGTTTTCAGTTGCTCTTATGGAAATGTCTATGGAAATTTCTGCATGTGCTATGCAGGACAAAGGGAGATTAGCGCACTGATGGAAGCGCTGACCATTCTCTTTGAAATTCAGCTCAATTTGGGAGCGTGCCAGTTCGGTTTTCCCTAATTGTAGGTATTTATAGAAGTCTACTCCCCCCCCCCCCCCCCCAATATGTTCAAGTGTAAAATGAACTCACCAGAATATTTGCTCTTTAAAGTCCAAATTAGCCCCATCTTTGTTCTGCGTGCCTTTGAAGTGAATCAGTCACGCTCCCTATTTTCCCTAATTGCTAATCAAAGAAAATGACCACGTTTTTTTCTCCCCACTCGCATCCAACTCTGCGTCCATGTGTGCAGGTCGAAAGTGCACGCCGGACCCCAGAGTGTCTGTTTTTATTGGGCCGTTTCATGCTTCGTCGGGCTGCCTCTGAACTGCAGATGAGCTATGAATATAACTCACATCGGGGCTCCAGGCGTCTGACAATGTGGAATCGTAATTTTTCTACCTCACTTCAACTTTTTGGCAAATATCAGTAAGATTTATGAGCTATGCAGAGTTTTTTTCTCCTCTGTAGATACACGTCTTTCCCTCTGCATTTGGTTGAAATATTATATTTTAGATGTCTGTGCAGGTCTTTTGAACGTGGAATTATGCGTAATCGTTTTTTTTTTGTTGTTGTTTGTTTTGAAACCTTGTGGCTTTACAGTTTTTATTTAAAACAAACAAGATAAATAAAAAGACAAACATTTGTAACACTTGTGCGTTCGTTGTGTCTTGCTGGGTTGCAGCAGGCGGCACACAAACACAGTAGCCGCGCAGAGGGAGAAGCGAGCAGAATCCACCTGCCTGCAACTTGGTGCATCTGTCGAGCAAAACCATTCCCCGCTAATGACCCCATGCCCTCCTTTTCATCTGAAAATGCTGCGGTCTTTCTGCATCGCCCTCCACCACAAAGTAAAAGGCAAAGGGGTTAGTGGGTGTGTGGGTGTAGGACATGTATACAGGTGTTCTGCCTCTGGCCAGCACACACCAACCACGATGACAATCTTAATGACGACGATGACAAGGATTACGACTCAGAGGATTGTTTGACCCCCAGATCGCACACAACGGGCCGCCCCCGCCAACGCAACGCAAACAATTTACGTCCTATTATAACTTTCCTCCCTTTTGCATGAGTGCATCTGCGCACAGAGGCCCATTGTGTGAAGTATTTATAGCACGCCCTTGTGCTTTTTGATGTCGCTCTCTAATTATGATGATTACGCACATTATTCTTTATTAAAACAACGTGAGACTTGTTGCACAGCAGCGAAATATAACACAATTTTAAAAATGTAACTGTTTTAAAAAAACATCATTATTGATGTTCAGAAAGGAATAACTGCAGCCAATTATCTCCTTATGGGATATATATATATATATATATATATATATATATATATATATATATATATATATATATATATATATATATATATATATATATATATAAAAACTTTTTAGTTTTAGTACAATTTTTATTTTTGATTTCATAACTAAACTCAAACAACCAGATGTGACTAATTTCGACCGAGCAACAAAAGGTTTACAAAAAAACCCCAAAAAAAACATTTTTGATTGTTTAATCATCAAAGCTGCTCGGCAGGTTTATAATAGAAGAGATATGTCCTTCAGAGGTGTTTACTTGTGTTATGTGTGTTATGCTCTCTGCAAATTATAAGAAAACTTCATGGATTTTTAGAAGAACGTGGCAACAATGAAACTCGCCGGCAAGTTTGTGAAGGAGCAAGGCCAACTAAAATCCGCAGATTTTTTCATGCATGTATTTGTCCAGTTATTATTAACCATATCAAACTATTCTTGATCTAATAAATACTATTTTACTTCTTTATCTGTAATTTAGTTGTGTTTCTGCTGCTGTAACACCCAGATGCCCCTGTTGGGGATCAATAAAGAAATATATTTTCTTATCTTCAGAGATCACTTAAAGCCAAGTTAGTATTGGGGGGAAAAAAAGATATCAAGAATCAAGATTGTTGATTGTCATTATGTAAACATAATGACATTTTGATGAGACACTGGCTCAAAATTCATATATAACACACAAGAAGAACGAGCCTTCCCTGATAAAGCCATCAAAAATGCACAAACAGCATGAAAAGAAAAAAGATGAATTTAGAATTAAGTTGTACAGCAGAAGAGCAAGACTTATCAGAAGGGGGGAAGTACTGTGCAAATGTTGATAGATAATAAGGCATATTTAGATAAAAAACATTAAAAGATTGCATTGAATGTACCAAACAACACTTACTAAGTGTGCAAAAAGTCCTTAGCATCTGATAAAATGTAAATACTGAAGTTAAAAAAAAAAAGACAGCTAGCAGTCAATTTAGAGAACAATGTAAAATACTTTTCATGAATGTATCAGACAAACATATGGTGTGTTTGAAACGTTACATTAATACGGTCCCCAATGGTGATTTCTGCAGACCGGCTGCATTACATAGTTCAATTTAGAGTGAACATCATTTCAGGTTATACAAACAAAAGGCAGTATTTTATGTTTCACGCAGTGAACGTTCTCCTGCTCCGGGGTTTTCTGTGTTCTCCTTTGCCAGTCTATGCCGTCAATGGTGGCAGACGCCCATCCACACCAAGCCTGGTTCTGGTTCTGCTGGACGTTTCTTCCTGCTAAAGGGGGAGTTTTCCTTTCCACTGTCGCTACATGCGTGTGTTCGGTATGAAGGATTGCTGCAAAGTCAACAACACGATGCAGGCGAGTGTCTGCTGCCGCTACATGCTCATCAAAGGAGGAGTGAATGCTGTCAAGTCCATGAAATCTGCTTTGTATTCCACAGCAGTATCCTACATGGGTCAAGAAACTGTGTTTTGCTGCCAGTGTATGTTTGCTTGTGGAAAAACTACAGCACTGGATAGTATTTTACACTTTTTCCTTTTATTTCTTTTTATGATTTAAGCAAAGGGCGGCATTGGTGGGGGGGGGGGGGGAGTTGTTAGCCCTGATGCCTTGCAGCACACACATCCAGAGTTTGAACCCCTGACCGTATCTTTCTTTATAAAGTGTGCCACCACATTTTTTAATAAATCCCAGCTTGGCAGATTGCATCTTTGAAATCTATGCCGGCGAACACCATGAGGAAAAACCCAACAGCTCCAAAGAGTCAGAGGCTTTACTGCCGCAGCTTCACTTTTTTACGGGCTGCAGCCATTCGAACGTTGTTCTGCGTTTGCAATAGCCGGATTCTTCGTTGCGAGGGCAGATCGCATTCAATATGTAAAACCTCACGGATGACTTGGGTTATACAGCAACTCAGCGAAGCATCTAATTTCTGCGCGACCCTTTGGACCTTTTTGAAAATGAATTTAATATCTCAGGTAAGTTATGAGTTCAGCATGGGTCTGAGGTCAAACAAGTTCATATTGCCACACAGTTGACTCACCATATTAACTTTTCATAGGAGAATATTGCAGATCAATATTTAACTTTATTCAACGAGAACGCATTGTAATAAAAAAAAAAAAGCCACATTTCTCAAAGCGGAGCTGCAGGTAGGAAAAAAAAAAAAGGCTGAGGCGGAGGAGCCTGTCACAGACAGCACAATGGAGCGAGGTATGATATATTGAAGAAGGAGACGAGGGACGGAGGGATGAGGAGGGATGTTTTGCAACCCCAGGAGGCCTATCCCCTGCTGCTGCTCTTGTGGTTTTATAATAAACTCCTAAAGCCTTCATTTCCCTCGCTGCCCCAAGTGGAGAGGGCGCTGCGAGGAGGTCGGCTGAATCCAGAGCTGAATTTGCACGCACACAAGCCCCAAGGGGGGGGGGGGGGGGGTAGACAGAGCAGGGGTGCAGTCTGTAGCTGGAGACAGGTGTGGACAGAGAGGCTTTTTGCATATGTGTATGAGTATACCTGCCCTGTCCACACCTGTGGTCACTTGAGCAGGAGTGACATGCGAGTGTGTGTTTGTGGTGAGGGTTTTGCCTCTACGAGTGTGGGCTGCAGGCGGCCTGCCAGAGATGGAGCTTTCCGACGCCGCCACCCTGGGACGGCGTATAACATATACGGCGCAGGGCGACTCTGGGGGTTCGGGTCAAGCAAAGGTTACAGGGCCGGTGCTCGGAAAACCCTGTTGAAGACGGGGGGGATGAATTGTTAAACCAGGGTTTGGATGTTTGTTTTCAGATATGAACTATGTGCTGCTTAGCTAAAAACGTTTTTTTTTTTTTTTGTTTTTTTTCCATCGCAACTTGCGTAGCCTTGAGGTTTATACATCACTCATTTCAGGTAAGAACAGTAGATGTTAAATGAAGCGTAGAAGGAAGGCTTGGAAGAAATTTTGCTCAAGGACACAAAGAGCGGCACCGTCTCGTAATCGGAACCGGGGAGCCCGGGGTCAGTCCACGCCCGCCTTTAATCCTCGCACCCTTACTCCGTGCGGACGCGTGAAATGATGGAACGGTGATGAGGACGAAGAGGAGAGGTACAGATTTGGTGAGGAGGGGGGGAAAGAGAGCGGGATGGAGAGTTGTGAATACGGCATGGGGTAGGAATTTGGAATGTGAAATGAGTAATGCATTTGCTCAACCCACAACAAGAACACGCACTGCCTAGAGCTACGACGAGGCTGAGTGCATACCTGTATGGGAGGAGGAGGAGGAGGAGGTATCTCAGCGGCTGGGGGGATCGAACCTTAAGTCTTCACACTTGCTGATGAGATGAAAGACTGAACTGATTAGACGACCCTGTTTTAAAGATGGCTCCGTACTTGAAGTTGGAAAAAAGCAGTATTAAAAAATGATAATTACAATAAAATCTAGTGTTTTTATAGACAGATAAAAACAAAATCTATTACTAATGCCTGGCTTGCATGTCAAGAAAGATCTCAAAAGTATTGGCTCAAAAAGAAATCAAAGGGTAAATGATATTTAAAGGATATTAGCATAATATTCCATTCAGACCACTAGATTCCTTGAAGATAATTTTTGAGTACCTCAAAAAATCTGCAACTTTTACGAGATCTGGTCATGAATTTAGGTACATCACCTGAAAATCCCGTGTTTCACATTATTCTATTTGGTTTAATGATCACTAGTCACATATAAGCAGCTTTTAAACGTTCTGAATGTGAACAAAATTCATTGGAATGGTTGAAAATCAGACCCGTTCAGGGCTGAAACTCTCGGCCAGTGCTGGACCAGCTCTAGTCAGATAAAGCCAGAAATATAAAAAAAAACTGTGTGGAAGAAACACACAGTGACGACAGCATAATGCTTTCCTTCAGCGGGGTCAAGGAAGCCGGTCAGATTTTATGGAAAGATGGGTGAAAACAAGACAATTCTGGAGGAAAAGGCTAAAAAAGACTTTTTAGATTTGTTTAGATTCTAGCAGGACAACAACCCTAACCATAGAGACATAAATAATAAAGGAAGGTGGAGATTAAAGCATCTTAATGATGTTCCTTGGCCCAGTCAAAGCCTAGACCCAAATCTGATTAGGAGTGTGGAGCCAGGTGTTAAAGTTACTGTGTCTACACATACTTTTGCTCCAGACTCACTGAGTTTGCGCTATTTTGCAAAGAAGAACGGGCAAAAATGTTAATCTGCAGATGTGCAAAGCTGGTGAAGAGATAACCCAAAACATCTGCAGCTTTTACTGCATTGGACGGTGTTTCTACTCAAGGGGTTTTAACACATATTCACAGAACCTCATGCACACCTATTTTTTTTTTTTGTAAAAAATCTAAAAAATGTGAATTGTTCCTTATTTACCCAAGTTGGCCTTGCCCCCCACACACATTGAGGAGGAATGTATGGGAGGCTAAAAGGGAAAAAAAAAGCAAACAACTCCACAACCCGCTGTTAGATGATTGAATGCTCTCTTGGGTTGACTTCTGCACACGTCTTCCACCGGGACGAATGCGAACTGTTGAGGCCACTGCAAGTAATTATACAAAAGGTGCACGGGGATTAATGTCCAGTGCGTAGATGCAGAGAGTTAAGCTTTATAAAGAGAACAAGAATCAAACTTGTTTTGCTTAAGGGTCTAAAATATCAACTGTGTCAATCGAAAGGAGAATCGGTTTGGTCTTTTCTTGCAAAATATTAATGTCACTGTAAACGTTTGCTCCGTTCCAGCTGAAATGACCAATTTACGCCCCCACACCTCCACCTCCCCTCCCGCTGAGAAGCACCTGGGGGAGTCTGTTCCCATGCCGTTCTACAGAAACACCTGCAGCGTTAACAGCACGGTTTACAAGCCCTCTGCTTGTGATAGGACGTGATAAGACCTCCTGCACCTCCATGACTGACTCCCCTTTCGCTCAAACGTTATAGCACTCCTCTCGGGTTTTCTCACGCGTTGGCCACACAGACTTTGACCTCCATCACAGGCAAAATAAAGCTTTCCAACATCAACAATGTCCACCGAAGGAAAGAGAAAACACTGATAAATGCCAGGGCGATGTGTTCCCCTCATTCACAAACATCTACGAAAACAAAAAAAAAAACTACGTCTGGGATTATACGTAATCTCCGCGGCTACACAAGTGTGCCATCTCGGCGCTGTGTTCATGAGAGTTCGCAATTACAGTTTTTATAGGTTGCTTTGACGCAGCAGTCAACTCAAAACCCACATTTTTCAAAACAGTTAACGCAGAGGCCTAAACAGTGGCACCAATGGTCAAAATTGCAAATTTTGTTTGCAAAAGGCTCCAACTCTGCCAAAACATTTAAAATATGAACCAAAATCAGATTTTGCTTTCAAACAACACAATCTACACACAAATGTTTGAGCCCTTCCAATCATTCGTTACACAAGGGGCAACAAAATACAAAATACCGCACTCAATGTGAATCAGTGCAGCATTGCTGGTTCATGGTAGCCAAAGACTGTAGGCAGCTTACATGGCAGTGTCATTTGTAATCAAATTTGCCTTTTTGCAAAAAATGGATCCAGAAGCAAATATGTTGTGATGCAAATTTTATTGATTCTTCATTCTTTTTTTTTCCAGATAAACAAATGAAATATTCCAAAAAATCAAAGATTCCAACAGAAAATACTAGAGCTGTTTGTCTCTTCTAGTCCATTCTGTCCTAATGAATAGGCCACATGGCCTCATTTACGTCACATTCAATATTTTCCCTTGCAATGCACCTAAGAAAAAATCCTCTTGCATGCCTGATCCATCCTTGACATGCCTCTGCATCTACATCTTGGGCAGCAGCAGACATTGCATTGAGCGAGGGCATCTGCTCATAGGGACAGTGACCATATACCTTCCATCTCCATGCACTGAAGAATTCCTCTATAGGAATAGATACTGATATATCTGCATATACTATATAGCAACATTACCTGTTCTCCAGTCAAAAAACTCTTACAATGGATGCAACCGTGTTTCTATTGAGAAAAGTTTGGACTCTTTGTCCCGCCCCTCTAAGTGAAAGGCCATGATTTACCACATGATCAATCATAGTTGCCTGAATTTCATCTGTAACTTCAGCCCTTCCAGCTACACTGCCACCTTGTTCACGGACTCCTCTTCCTCATAATCTTCTTCCCCTGACCCATCTACCTCTTACGCTGACTCTCATCTGCCTTAGACCATTCATGCTTGCAAAGAACAACACACAACATGGCACCTTTTACGTAAAGCCTGCAAACTGACTGCAAATTGAAAAATTGTGTAAAGAAGTGTCAATCAGGTGCTTCAGTGATTTCATTCTGAGCAAGAAGTTTCTAAGAGCTTGGAACATATAGTTTCTGTTTTGCTACCACAGCTAAAGCAATGGAGTTTGGACTGCATGAATGACATCTGCATTAACTGTTTTGCAAAATGGCGGGAAAATGAGTCAAACCAATGAAAATGAGTTAACTCATTTGCAAGAAGTGTCTTTTGCTCTGCTGAGATGGTGATGCTGAAAACTGAGAGGTTGCCAATTTCTTCAAACAGGTCAAAGCAACCAATAAAAACTGTAAACCGTCACTGTCACTGAAGGATGCGGGCGTACAATAAGGTATTGTCAAAGTGTTAAGTCTGCTGAGCTTTGTAAATAAGAGGCTAAGCGAACTGACACACAGGGCTTAATGATGAGCGGGTGGTTTTAGTTCAGGGGTCTGGTGATGAATGTGAAGTTGGAAGGCAGGGGAAGCCCAGTGATGCACTCCATTCTTCTCCCTACCCACCTACTTCCATCCTACCTGCTTCATGCAGGTGGGATGGAAACATTAGTCAAAACAAGACAAAAGAAAAGACCCAAACATTACTGGTTATCACCTTCAGGAAATTTGCATGTTTTCTTTTTGGGGTTTTTTGGACATTAGTGCCATCATTTGAGGTTCAGTCCTTTTATCATGCACATTTCTAGAGGAATAATGTTTTTTTAACAACTTAATGTTAATGTGTTTGAAGAAAAAATATAAAAATTCATTTTAAAAAGCGCAATAACCTTTGTTGATGAATCTTCATGATTTCTTCTTTCACTCTTTTTTGATAGAATTATGCCCGACCTGGACTTGAGAATATTAGCCCACAAGTCGGAAGATATATGTCTTGTCCGCAGTCACTTTTAGTTTTTTACAAGGTCAGGAATCTACTGGTGAGGTGAATCTTTTGTTGATGTGGGTTTATGCGTGGACTGATGTGGAAAAAAAAATTGATCTCTCTTAATCCCTGCAGCAAAATACCCCAGTTCCAGTTCAAGAAAAAAAAACATAGCATGATGCTGCCACCACCATGTTTCACTGATGGTTTGGAGTTCTATTGATACTGTATGTTGGAATTTGGTTACATCGGACCATAACACACAGCCCCCTTCGGTTGGCTTGGTGATAGCTTCTGAGATCAGTTTCTTTCTGACAAGTTCAAACATTTTGGACAAATATACAGTTTTCTTAATGGCACCGGTGTCTGTATTTCCTATACATTACTTGAAACCTGCATTTTTGTATTTGGTTTATTTCAGTGGTATTTTAGAATAGAATATAAATATCCTTTATTGTCCCTAAGTGAGGAAATTTACGCATACAAGCAGCAAAGTGAAAGGCAAAAGGAGGCATGAGGATGCTTACATAAGATGCAAAGAAATGTGCAACTGAGTAGGGTGGTTTAAAAATGCACAAAATGTGCATGTGTGTTTGTGAATAAAAAAACAACAGAATATTTACAAGAAATGTAAAAAAAAACAGTAAATAACAGTGGGGATGTAAACACCTTCTGAGTTTGTTGAGAGAAGTGGTGATGGGGAGGAAGGGCCTGCAATAATGCATCTGCATGCGTCTAGGACGGAGCGGTCTGTCGCTGAAGAAGCGCTCCAGTCCAGCAGCAGCTCCATGCCTAGGGAAGGACACATTGTCCAACAGGGATGTTATTTTTTGTCTCCCACCACCTGTACTGGGTCGAGGGAGCAATCCTAGCACAGAGCTGGCTTTCCTGATGAGCTTATCAAACTGTTTCCTCCCAGGTGCAGATAAGCTGCTGCTCCAACACCGTAGAAGATGGCCGACAGCACCACAACATCAAGAAAGGTCTTCAGGAGCGCCCCCAGGGCTGCAAAGGTCTCAGGCTCCTTCACAGGTAGAGTCTGCTCTCTCTGCTCCAGTAAAGAGACTCCGTGTTGTGACTACTGTCCAGTTTATTGTTCAGGTGAGCACCCATAGGGACTTATAAGAGTCCACTATTACAATGTCAGTTCAATGGATGTTCGTCGTTTTTAGTGTGGTGTGTCTCGGCCTGCAGAAATCTACCACCAGCTCTTGGGCTTTCCCCACATTGATCAGGAGATGCTTCCACTGGCACCAGTCCACAAAGTCCTGTGTGCACCATCATCACTCCCGATTGCTTTAGTAATTTCACTGGTGCACAGAAGAAATTCAGCAGGAATCCACCTATCTTTGAACATCTGACCTGGCAGGGGTAGCAACAGGGGTGGTCAGTCAGATTCCTGGGCAGGTGGGGGTGGAGGGGGGATTCCTTCTGACCCCGTTCCCAGCACAACAAACTAAGACGTATGGAGCTTATGAGTTTCTCCTGTCAAATCTGACAGCCTCTCATTTGCTTTCATTCAGCGTCTCATCACGGCTTCAAAGACGGGCGGCTCATCTCCCTCAGGGGTGGAGCGAGAAGATCAACGCTCCCCTTAAAAAATGACTGGTATCCAAAAAAGTTTTGACCCCAGGCAATCCCGCTCCTCATAATTGGCTTCTTCACTCTGTCTGTCTTGGGCAATCACGGCAGCGTCATGACGCATTATTCTGCCTGGAAAACATCATTAAGTATATTGTGCAGAAGTGATTCGATAACATATCATTTTCTCCGAGGGAACAGGACGGCGTTATTTGAAGGTCGTGCTCTTTGTAGTCTGCAGTACACAGTGAGGGCATTCTTCTTCTAACTAATAACGAATCTTTCGCTCCTGTTGTATAACCAGGATCGGCGGGGACTAATGCAGCACTGAATTTTTGTTTGCTTCCTGAAAGATGCCCAAAGGCTAATAGTCTGGCGCTCAGAAACAGCATTCTTTGACGATCCAGACGTATTCAATGGCTAAGATTGGTTCATGCATATAATCATCTGTCAAGATAAACTTCTTTTTGCTGTTGTAGCTGTTTTGGTAAATGTCTGTGCACCAAATCTGGGGCAAAAACAGGTGACAGATCGGTCAGTCAGGAGCGCCGGACGAAGCTCCACACCTGGTGTCTGGAATCGGGTTTGCGCCTGTGGTGCTCAGGTGTGGAACAACACCAGTAAGCTCATCCCATCCTTTCCTCAGGGCTGAAACATGAAGGACAGACAGAGAGAACCCCACGACCTAAATGCAACTCTCAGAAATAAAAGAAGTTTGACAGAGAAGGGGGGGTGAGGTGTGTGTGTGTGTGGGGCTTCTTCCTCCCACCTTTTCCTGCTCTGAGCAGTGGGTTAAAGCCGTGCATATCCAGAAGCTACCCCGGGGAGATGTTATGACAACCAAAACTGGTGAACAGCGGGAGCAAGAAGTGGCACGAACAGCTTTCAGGGTTTCAGACGGGAGAGGCAGGATGAGAAGGACCTCTTTCGAGAAGCGTGTCGCCCGAAGATACGGCTCATGTACGGTCAGGTCGCCACAGCACAAGCTGTCTGCGCCAAAACCCCTGATTTGCTGCGGTGGATGAGGAAAACAAATACAGCTACCGGTAGTAAACAGGAGCTCGTGTGACAGCTCGCGATGATAATTGTGCCAAAAGACGTTTTAATTTTTTCCCAACTGCCAGTACACTCATTTTTTTTTTTTTTCTTTCCTCCCAGACACCACAGCGATGGAGGTTTGAGGATGAAATGATTGAGATGCGGTTTTGTTTAGGTGCCAGGCAGCGCCCCGGGACAATATTTCTCCTACTCACTCACCAAGGAGATATTGTGAAAATTTAACTGCTTATTCCGGGAAATCTAATCACGGCACTTTCATGCAGTCATTGGCTGGGAACGTCATAAACACCTTGTCTGCTTTCTCTGAAATCCTCTCTGCGGATCATTGTTGAGAAAATAAAAGGTGGTATTGTTAACCTGGTCGTCTTTAACTGCTTGCAAGGACAAAGAATGTCTGGTTGAACGAACAGGAATATTCTGACAACTGTCTGTGGAAAAAAAAACAAAAAAAAACATAGGATAGCCTAATTAGAGTGAGTAAAGGTAAGCTGACAAAAACTAGCCTCGGGACGTGCTTTCTCAGTCCTTCCTGTCACATGTCTACATGTCAACAGATTATGCCGCCACTCTTGAAGCTTGTGGGACAAACAGATTGCTGTCAGCTACTCCCTTTAGGAGAATAGAAAGTATAATGGAAACAGCTTAGAGCCTAGTGAAATTTAGCAGCAAAGATAGTAAAGGACTGAAAGTCAGTGCAGGAGCAACTTGGCTTTAATGCCTAAAGTGTATTTTTTTATTTATTGTTTTTCCCCTTAAATGTTTCTTCTGTTTATTTTGGCGGATTTACTAGATTATCAGTCTAAATTTAATATCAGATGTAAATAACCTTAGTAAATAATAAAAGCAGTTTTGCAGTAATGAAATTATTTGGCCATCAATGAAAAAAGAATTGCACCCTAAACCCCAAAAACCTAAAACTTATGCCACACTCGTAGGCAACAACTACCATAAGGCATTTGCAATAACTGGAAACAAGTCTTTTGCAATCAGTCCCAAAGTTGTAAAAATAGCTCATGAAATATATATCAATTTCTTGACTGTTGGATGTTTTTAGGATAGCAATTTTAAAGAAATTTTAGCCAACTCCATGTCATCAGACAGGTTCTGTTGGAGGGATTTTTCTTTTATTCTACAGGCCTGGCAGTCATGCAACCTGGGTATGGCTGGTGAAATTGAACTCTGCTTTTCCAAAAGAAGCTGATCACAGTTTATATAAAAAAAAAAAATTGCATGGTGCACATTTGGCTTTTATTAAGAGTCGTTTAGTGATATGGAAATGTAAGTGTGACAAAAACGTAAACACTTATTAAGGGGGCAAATACTTTTTTTACGCAGCTGTGTCGGTAGAAAGGTGTAAAAAAAGTAAAATGCTTTTTTTACCTGCTAATTGCTCAAAGACCTCTGACTGAGCTTGTAGCAGGCCTCTGCAACAGATACATCATCATCGTCATCATGAGCCCTGTATAAAAATAGATTACTAAAATGTTAGCACAGTTTAATCGAATTTCATGTATTAATTTGAAACTATGATGAGAACCAAGAAGTAAATGAATTGTACAAAATAGTGACTTTTGTGTAAGAACTGTACCGTACATAATTGATGGATGAAAAAAGCCAAACTCTATACTTTTATAGACGGTGTTGAAAACTTGTTCTTAAAAAGTTCCTATGACTTTCTTATTATTGATTACTAACATCAGACGAGATTCCGTAGCTCGTATAGTTCACTGTACACTCTCATGCAAACAATAAAGCATAATGTCCAAAATAAAATAAAATATTAACTTTTTATCCATCATCAAAGTTGGTTAATAAACCAAAAAAAAAAACTGCACCATCCCCATTGAAAATAAGGAATAATAAATACACCATAAACCTTATAGAATTCAGTATTAAAATGACGGGGCAAACGATAAGCAAAACTGTAAAATTACACAAATTTTAGTTGGAGTGAGACGTCTTCGTTCAATTTTTTCGCTTCCCATCTCAGCTTCCGCTTTCTCAATTCCGTACACAAAGCTCGGCTGATGACGTGTACACACACACTGCTCTGTCGTTAGCCGCTTAGCTTAGCCACCTGACAGAGTAAAAGGGGCGAAATAAAGAGGACAGAAGGGAAAAGAGGCACACAAAGTGCTTCGGCGACTCCATAAAAAATGGAGACGCTCTACCACCAGACAAACAAGTAAGTGCAGCGGCTGTTTTATGTGGAAACGGTGCCGATTTCGCTAGCCGACTTAGCTTTCTGGCGAAACTATCTTAGCTAGCTAATTAACGGTTCGAGTCAAATTGGAAATAATTATAGAGACACACACACAAATTAATATATTTTTTAATGTGAATGTCTTTGACGGAAAAAAATAATATATAATGTTTACTTTGTTATTTCAGTGTTTCGATTTCTCCTCAATTAATTTTTTTTTTATGTTGGATTAGGCAAATCCAGGAGGTGCAGTCTCAGATGGGACACCTGGAAGGCGCAGACCGTGAATCAGTTCACTGTGAGTAGGACAATGGTGACGGATCGATGCGGCGTGTTCTGGTTCCTTCTGTCCGTGTCGCTGCTGCTGTCGCTGCTCCTGCTGCCACCTCCTCGTCTTAAAGTTCCCATAAATGTTTAGAGGGTTTTCCCCTCCCTGTGGCTTCTCGTTAATGTTTTCGGAACCGCTGGCAGAGGACGGGCTGATGCCTCTCTGGCTGCTTGTTTACCGAGCCTGGTGCCCGTCCCGTCAGCCCTGGGTCGGGACGGGAAGCGGCAGGGTGGGAGCCAGTCTATCCGCCTCCTCAGTCCCTTCACAAACCATGACATCACCATGTATTTTCACCATAAAGAGGATGTAAGCAAAAAAAAAAAGAAAAGAAAAAAGATTTTCATTATGAAGGTTCCCTAAGATATTAACAGCAAAAAAAATAATAATAATAAAAAAAATAGAGACCTGGCATTGCAATAATATTTTTTAGAAAACTCTGAATACTATTTTATTTTATATACATATATTATATCATAAATTCTGTTTAAAACATCTGCACTGTATGTACAATATTTTTTGTCTGGGTCTGATCAGTCTAATATGTGATTGCTTTTCACACTTGTTGCAATCTAAAGAGGTCCAAATGTTAAGAAAGGACAGACAGTGCTGTATTGGTTTGTTTTTACAAATAGAATAAAGATTTAATAGATCTTAAATTGCATGGGGGGGGATAACCCGGTACAGCATAACATAATCCGGCTGAGGTCTGAACTACCAATACTGAATACTAGAGAAAGGCAGCACTGCAAAAACGGACCTAAAAACAAGTAAAATGTTCTTAAAGTTAGTCTATTTGTCCTCGATTTGAGCCAGTAAATAAGATTATCTGCCAATGGAATGAGTATCTTTACCCCTAAAATAAGATAATTAGACATCCTGCACTTGAAATAAGATGATGGAGATGAATTGTTCCTATTTTAAGAGGAAAAATCTTATTCCATTGGCAAATAGTCTTACTTACCTGCTCAAATCAAGGACAAATACACTTATTTTAAGAAAATGTAACTTATTTTTAGTTCTGTTTTGGAATTGAAATGCTGTCCAGCCACAGTTTATAGCTTTCTTAGTTTTCACACCATGCACAGCACAAGGAGCGCCTACCCTGTGTTCACTGGGCATAAAGTTGACAACCCCCCACCCCCCCACCCCCTGTTGCCCACATTGGCAGAAAATCGCGAGCTGAGACAGTAACTGAGTATGATTTCGCTGATGAAAAACAGCCTTTTAAAACGTAAAAAAGATTCACTGATATTTCTGTTCACAGGTGTCGGGATCGCTAATATCTTTTTATCTGTTCTCCCTTTCCTCCTATTCCATTTCTAGTGTTAGAGAACGAGCTACAGGCCAGGATCGACCAGATCTTCAATCACCTCGAACGACTCGAGATCCTGGCCAGCAAGGAACCGCCAAACCGCCGGCAGAACGCCAAGCTGTGAGTGTGGAGCGATCCGGCTGCTGGTGGCCGTAAAAATAAAACAGATCTGACGGTGCGAGGTAGATCTCATAAAGGCAGAGGGCGGAGACGGCTCAATGAAAACATTGCCTCTGAAGCCCCGTCATCACCAGCATTCCTGCTGCATCGGGCAGAGATTAATCCCTGACTTGGGTGAACAGGCCTTAGGGAATGGAGTTTGCTCCGTCCCTAAGCTTTCCTCTGATCCTCGCAGGTCTCTAGGAGGACCAAGGTGAAGCTAAATACCAGGCCTGGGAGAGACTCTTGGGATATTTGGGCTCCAGAATAATCTCTTTATCCAGAAACTCCATGAATATCAGGATGCTGAGAGATATTAAACGCAGTATCTTGCATTTGTTGGCTAAAGGCACTCACCATATATCTAACCGTATAATATGTCCTAAAGGGGTTACTGATAACAAGACGGTTAAAAAGAGTAACATTAAACACCTTTAACAAACGTGGCACCTGATCTGAGCTCTTTATACAATCTGCTGTGTTGTTTCTACAAAATCAAATGGGTCTTCCTCTTTGCTTTTCCATCAGACGAGTGGATCAGCTGAAGTATGACGTCCAGCACCTGCGGACCGCTCTCCAGAACTTCCAGCACAGACGCTACACCAGAGAAGCCCAGGAAAGAGAGAGGGAGGAACTCCTGAGCCGCACCTTCACCACGAACGTGAGCTCAACACGCCTCAATCCAGCGTCGGATGCAAACTGGATTATCAGCGAACTTTAATTCGGAATATTTGAAGTTTAGTGGAAATTAGGAGTTAAGTTGTCTAAAAAGGATCGTCTATTACATTTGTTTTTTATCCCTTAAGGAGATAAAGTCCCTTAAACCTTTTCACTTGTCAAGTTACATCCAAATAAAAACCCTGAATTTATTTGGGGACTTAATGCGACAGACCGACACACATCAGAGCATAATCGTAAGAAGTGTTAGCTTTCATCAACACACAGAGCTTTGGCATGTAGACCAAAATAAAAAATGTTGGTCTCTACAGCTCAGAGCGTCTCTTTTGCCGTGGTTCCTCAAAGCTGCTGGCAAACAAAAAGCAGTAGATTTGGCCCTGGTGTAGATATTAAACTTATTTATCAATTATTCAATCAGGGCAAAATTATTACAGAGAATATCAAATCTTACAACTGAAAATATTAAGTAAAACACAAAGCATTTGTCTTTTAATGACCCTCTTTACATTCTATTTAATTTCAGAGTAAATGGGACCGCATCTATATGACCTTTACTCAAATGCAGACTTCAGTGCCTTAACCTCTGCTTTGAATGAATTTATTAAAACTGGCTAAATGCAATAAGGGCTTTCAAATATAAATGCTGACCCAAATCTTGTTCTTATGTTGCAGCTAGAGCAAAGATAATTTGCAAACTGTGAGACCTTATTTTAATACGGTTAATGAGCAAAACACATTTTTAACTAATGGATCTACAATGATTTACACATGCCTGCCCTACAGAAAATCTGACTCATTTCTTAAATTTAAATGATCAAATGTAGAGCAGATAAAATGTTAATTTTTTTTTTTTATTAATATATATTTAATATATATTTTTAATATATATTTTTTTTGCCCTCAAGTACATTTGACAATTTGGGCCCACATGCCAAAAGGTTTGGTCCCCTGTGCCTTAATGGCGTGTCATTTCAGGTGACGTGTCAGTATGTCTGCTGATGTTCTCTAAACCAGCGGTTCCCAAACTTTCCAGCCTGCGAACCGCAAAACAAGTGCCAAAAAAATACACTTGTAAAATTATGAATCAAGTACTATTATAGTAAGGCCTCTTACAAAAACAGTGCTGCCTCCCTCCTCTGTTAAAATGAGGAATGTTGATCATCTTGTAAGGTTACACTTTGGTACCGGTTTCACAAATAATAATGGTGCTGGGGAATAATAATAATAAAAATATTTTAGCACATCAGCATAAAATCATCTAACCCTAACCCCCCCACCCCACCTTGGGAACCCCTACTCTAAGCCACACACAGAGGGACCCTTTTCAGGTGATCCCTGAATGCAGTTGGTCTTTATTTAGGATTATCAGAATAAAAAGGGGATCAAAAATCCATTCCACACTTTTAAGTATTTTTTTTTGTTTCTAAAAAGCTTTGAAAGTCATCCTTCTTTTCATTTCACCGTTATTTGCTGTTCTGTCCCATAAAATGCCATTGATGTGGCAGCCACTTTAGCAAATCACTGCATCTTTTTATAGCCACATGTTTAGTCTCTCGCTAACAAAAAAAACTGTTGACGCGGTTCAACAGGACGCCGACACCTCCATCCACATAGACGAGAGCATACAGCTGAACAGCGGTTTGCGCAACGCACACCGAGGCATGGATGACCTCCTGGGCAGCGGCAGCAGCATCCTCAACGGCCTCAGAGATCAAAGGGAGACGCTCAAGGTGGGTGCAAATCAACAAAATAACTCTCCTTCTGTGTCCGCGCTAGGCCAGGAGGAACATAATCACATCCCTGAGCCTGTTGCCGGTGTCCCAACTCTTCATGGTAATCGTCTTATTGTTACCAGGGGTATTCAGAGTGGGTGGGTGGGTGAGTCCTTGTTTCCAGGGAGGAGATGGGCTTCCTGGCTTTGGCTTCAGCCTCTTCTTATCAGGGCGTGACTGCCGATCAGCCATGAGAAAGTCCTGACAGAGTAGTGGAGTCGTGGAGGCGGTTGGCCCGCTCCCAAAATCAGATGAATTAGTGCAGATAATGAACAATGTGCCGTGCATTTACAGCTGCTGAAGTCATCACGTGGTAATTGCCGCTGTCGTTAACCGGCTGTTTTTTTTTTTTTTTTTTTTTGGCCCGCAACAGGGGACGCATAAGAAGATGCTGGACGTGGCCAACATGCTGGGCCTCTCTAACACAGTAATGAGATTCATAGAGCGACGAGCCACCCAGGATAAGTTCATCATGATTGGAGGCATGTTGCTGACCTGCGTCTTCATGTTCCTGGTCATCAGATACCTGGGCTGACCACCGCCCACCCGCCCGCTACAGTGGACCAGCCGTGGACATTTAAGGAGCGCATTGTAAATTTAAAGAGATTTTTATATAAAAAAAACTACAAAAAAAGTGCCATTATTTCTGTTTACTTTCAATAGACCTCCCACTTTATTTAGGAAACGCGCTAAAACGGTTCGGCCGAAGAAGTTCCTGTTTGCAGATAGTATTTTTTTTAGTGTGAAACTTTTCTGTTGATCTTTTTCCACGGCTCTCCATAAACATGGACTCTTCTCCACAGCCGTGTTAAAAACACGTTTGTTTCTGTTAATGTTTCAATGCCTGTGAAGTCGTCTGATGTCCAGACAGGTTTGCTTAAACCAGAAGCTACACCTGGCAAAACCATAGGGAATCACCACTTAATAAGCAAACATTTCCATCATAGGATTTAACAGATATATAAACCCACAATTATGATTAATACACTAGCTGCCCATCTAAGCTTTGTAAGACATCTGTGTAGATCGAATATTGGAAAATCTTTTTGTCTTGACAAATTTATCAGCTTGACATCTCTGAAGCTGGATTCAGTTTAATAGAAAATTATTAAAAAATATAGAAACTTTAACTTGGTCCACTTGTATGTTACCTGTAGAGGTAGTCATTGCCCTGCCTCATGGTTGTGATTTATGTAACATAGAAATGTGTATATTTTCTTCAGGTAGCCATCTTTGTTCTACTGAACTACCACAATATGTCATTTACTCTTTGAATACAAATAAATCTGTGTTGACCAAGTAAGTTATCCACTTTGGGACCCGTTTAGGTGTTGATGGGTCAATTCCTCGCTATCCTGATTGGTCAAATTCCATTTGTGTTTTACAAAAGCACAGCAGTGTCTCAATCTGGCTGGACTTTTCCCTCAACTGTCCTAGTTTTCCTTTATCTACAAAACCTATTTTAAAACAATGCAAAGTGTGCAATAAGTTAATTCCCTCTGAATTAAAAAATCTAGATATGGGGAAGCGTGATTCCTGTATACATTATAATAAAACAACTCTACCTCTCTGGCGAGAACAAAGAATTTGGGATTTATTCCAGGTTTGTCTTTATGTAGGATAATTATTTTAGGGTTTATCATAACCTTTTCTGCTAAGGTAATCGAAGCAATTTTTCCCAATAAAAAAAGTAGTTTATCACCTCAACATTGTGCTGATGACAGTTTCTGTAAATAAACTTAATTGTAGCTTCAGTGGGTCTGTCGGCGTTTGCAAATTCAGTTGCACTCGGGCGCCATCTACTGTCTGCTGCTGGTAACTGCAGAATTATTTCAAGAAACAGAACTTGAATAATCAAAACTACACACAAAACAAGAACCGCATGGACTCAAAGTTTTATTTGTTGAAACAGTTATGTTTTTAAAAAATACAGAGTCACTACCTTTGTTATCAGACAGATAACTTGTCTGCGATCCCAGCCGGGCTCAGCGGGAACGACTTTAGAAACTGACCGCGATGAAATACGAATCCATGTTGTAACTCCTCTGCTGTACCAACAGCAGTGTCAACCTTTTTCAGAATGTTAATAGGTTAATCTACAGCGTTTTTATTTACAAAATTACACAAAAAAAGCCAAACAATGCTCCTCCTCTTCTTCTTCCGAAGAGCATTTGGAAAATAATTTAAAAATAAAAATAAAATTATTGCAGTATACTACAATCTTATTGTTACATGATGCAAAAGCACCATCCCAATGTACAGATTTCAGTGCAATTCATTCACACGTACCCTCCGATGGGGGAAACAGGAGCTTTGCCTCAAGAGTATCGCAGATGTTAAAAACCTCTTTGCCACAATTCTCCAAAAGCAGAGAAGACTTCTTCAGTGGCGGTGTCCTGCCAGCGTAGACACCGGTTATTTCATACGGCCATTGGGCGACTTCTTCACATTACACACTGATATATGTACAAATTACAGGAACACAAATTATTCTGAGACCAAGAATTCAATAAAGAGCAGGTAGTTATAAAGGAGAAAAGGATCACACGTCGATGAGGCGTCACAAAAATAAAAAAAAAAGGGCTTAAGCTGTTTTGTTTCTGTAACAAAATCTACTTCCCGTCTCGACATGATCCTCTGTGGAGTCTCGGTTAATGTGGATCTCGTTGGGGGGGCCAAAATGAGCGTAAATGAGGAAAACTTAAACTCCAGTGGTTAGTGTAGTTGTGAACGCAGCCCAAATCGGTTTCTAAAAACAACCTCTTTACGTCTACAAACCGGCCTTCAGACCAGGAAACATGGGTGGGGGGGAGAAAACACGCAAACCGACCAATAAAACAACTGCTAGTGTCGACCTTTTGAACCAAACGCAGGCTGCGCCATGTAATGAACATGTTTGGCAGAGCCTGCGACGCCGCTGTGGTTTTACCGACACGTCTGACTTCCCCGCACACCGACCAAACGGCCTCGTCTCTACCTCTAAACCAAGATGGCTGCGGCGGCCGAGTGCCGCTGACGTCCCGTTGCACATCTGTTTAGCGCTCAGGAGCCGTGGTTAGGCGGGTGCTGGAGGTCCTGCCCTGAGAAGATCGGGTGCAGAAGCGGGTGGAGCTGGAGAGCCGCCGCCGCGGCAGCCTGAGAGGGCCGGGGGGCGAATAGTGTCGGATAGAGGGCGGTGTGCGGGACGTGGTGCAGCGCCAGCGGCGTGTGGTGCAGCGCCGACGCGGGGATGATGTGGATCGGCTGACCGGAAAGGAAGGCCGTGTGGTGGGCGGGGATTAGCCCCGCATGCCCCAGCGAGTGTCCTAAAGAGTGACCCAGAGAGTGTCCTAGAGGGGACAAGGAGATGGGGGTGAGGTGGTGCTGGGGAATGTGGTGCACCTGGGCCAGCTGGGCATGCGCAGGGTGAGGGTGGTGCGCGTGTGCCGGGTGGATGCCCATGGCTGCGGCGGTGGCTGCGTGGTGCTGCAGGATGGCGTGCTGGACAGTGGTGATGGACGTGCCGGACGCTACGGAGACCGTGGGCTGCTGGATGTGGATCTGTTGCAGAGCCGGGGGCGGCGGCGCCGGGGCCAAGTTGGCGGCGGCTGCGGCGGCCGCGGCGGCGGCTGCGGCCGAGGGGAACGCCTTGACCTGCTTGGCCAGGAGCTGCTGCTGAATGTGCTGCTGTGCAGCCTGCTGCAGCTTGCTGTATTTCTCCATCTCCTCCGGCGTGAACGTGATGGGCTGACTCTCCAAGGGCGCCAGTCCGTCCTCCTGGGCCTCCATGCCGTCCTCCTCCAGGCTGGGCGGAGGGTAAGCGGGGTACCCGTGCACCGGAGGCTGCTGTTGCTGCATCTCGGGCATGATGGACTCCATCATGGGGTTCTGGGCGGGGTCTTGACCCGGTTCCGCTTGGTACTGGGGCATCATCATGGAAGGGTCCTGTTCAAACAGCGGCTGGGGCTCTTGGTGCGCCTGCTCCTCTGCACTCGACTGTTCTGGAGTCTCTTCCTGTGTCGCCGTGTTCTGTGGGGCCTCCTCCACCTTCTGCACCGGCGGGGCTGGAGGCGGTGGAGGAGGAGGGAACTCCCTAATAGGTTCTACTAGGATAACCTCGCTGTCCGCTTCAGAACCCTTTCCCCTCGCCGACTTCTCGCCCTCGTCGGGTCTCGTCAGGGGGATCAGTGGCTTCTTCCCGGCCTGCAGCTTACCAAAAAGGGGCAACATGGCTTTGCTTCCCAGGGCTGGCGGTAATTTAGGACCGAAGTAACCCACCGGTGGGTCTTTAATCTTCAGCCCAGACTTTGTTCCTGACGCAGAATCCTCAGAGCTCTTCTTGGACTGGACCCTCTCCAGCAGCTGCCGCGCCGTCAGCATATTCTTGTGTTCCCCGGCGTCGCGAGAGCCGACCGGCCTGAGCGTCTGCGACGTGGAGGCATGGCTGCTGCGGTTGAGGCTCCGCGAGGACGAGCGAGGCGACTGGGAGCGATAGATCCGAGAGCGGTTGAAGTCTCTGCGGTGCGTGTCGCTGTCGGCTCGAGCCCGGGCGCCGCGTCGGTGTGGGGAGCCTTTGTTGGAGCTGGAGGAGCGGCTCGCCGAGCTTCGGCTGCGGCTGTAGCTGCGCCGCCACGACCTGGTGCTGGTGCTGCGGCTCCAGCTGCTGGAACTCCTGGAGCTGCTGCGTCGGTGCCGCCGGTGCCGCTTCCTCCTGCTGTAGCTGCGGGAGCGCGAGCGGGAGTCGTCTGAGGAGGACGAGGAGTACTGATGTCTCCTGGACCGCCGGCGACCTCGACTGCCCCGCCGCTCGTACTCGGAGTCCGACGAGCGCTTGGAGCGGCGCCGCCTGCGGCCCTCCGTGCTGTAGTCGCTGTAGCTGTCCGAGTAGCTGCGGCTGCGGCGGCTGTAGCCGCTGCTCCTCGCCGAGGAGCGGCCGGAGCTGCTGGAGTAGGAGCGGCTGCGGGAGGCGTTGCCGCGGTGGCGGCGCCGGCTGCTGCCGCGCCTCTCCCCCCGCCTCGAGGAGCGGCTGCAGGAGCGCCTGGACTCCTCGCTGTGGTGGCGGCGCTGCTCCCGCGGGCTGGACCGGTGGTGACGCGAGTGCTGGGCGCTGGAGCCGCCCTCCTCCTCGCTCTCGCTGCTGGGCGGTCTGCCGTGGTCGGGACTTTTGTGGGCGGCGGAGGAGCAGGACGCGCCGTGCCCGCCGTCGGTCTTTTGTCTCTTTGAGCTCCCGTGGTCCTCTGAGGAGGGGGTCTTGTCGTTGGCTTTGCCGCTTCCTCCTTGCTCCGCTCCGGATTTAGAAGGCACTTCCTTTGCAGCCCGTTTCCGTTTACCCAGCTCGGCTCCGGCGGATCCTCCGGCGGCGGGCTGAGCGGAGGAACCAGCGGCTCTATCTTCAGACTTTGCCTTTCCCTTTTCTCTGTCGTCACCAGCGGCCTCTTCCTGACCCGGATCTTTGTTTTTGCTCTTTTTCCGTTTGTGTTTCTTCTTCTTTTTAGGTTTTTCCTGCGCTGCCTCGGTATTCTCCTCTGCGTCTTTGGCTGCGTCCTTTTCCTTTCCTTCGCGTTTTGAATGTTTCCCGGACTTCTTGTGCTTCTTCTTCTTCTTCTTCTTTTTCTTTTTCGCGCTGCTGCTGCTGCTGGCAGTGGCGGGTTTCTGCTCATCGGGTTCAGGCTGACTGGGATCCTCCTTCGCTGCAGGCTTGCCCTTCTCAGTGCATGTTTCAGGTGCGGGTGTTGCAACGTCGGCTGTTGAAGCCGCTCCGTCTTGTCCTTTGTCACCGGCCTCTTCGACGGCCTTGGGGGACTTCGCCGCTTTGCCGCCTCGCAGCCCTTTATTTCGCGACAGCTTGAAGTCAAAGTACAGAGGGTTACAGCTGTAAGACAGAGAAGGCTCAGTTTTTGTAAACTCAAGCAGCTCCGTCGGCCACTGCAAAGTGGTACTTTCGTCTTTGCTCAGGACGGGGAAGAAGGGCCCCGTTGGGATTTTTGGACCGGGGTTTGAGTCGGCGGCGCTCTGGGGGCTCTCTGCTTTCTGGATGGAGGCGGGCGCAGTGGACGCTGGGTCCGGAGCACCAGGAACGACGCTTTCCTCCACCTTCACTTTGGGCGGCGAAGGCGGCGGCGGCACCGGCTCGGCCGCCGACGCCTCGTCCTCTTGTTCTTTTTCAGTCTTATCACACTCAGTCGCTTTGGACTCGCTCTGATCAGAACTTTCTTCGGCCTTTTGCACTTCCTCCATTTCCTCTTCGTCCTCGTCGTCTTTGCTCGGACACTGCTCCGACGCCTTCATGAACAGCAAAAACTGAAAGTTGGGCTTCACCCGGCAGTGGGCCGGGGGTATATAGTGGTAGTACTGCGGCTCTTGTCCAGAAAACCCTTCGTCCTTTTTCATCATCATCTTGAGTTTGTTTAAAGTCGACGCCAACGAGCCGCCGTCGTCAGCCTGCTGCGCCTCCTCTGCCCCAGCAGCGCCGCCTTTCTCCCCTCCCTCATCTCCTTCGGCTGCCCTCCTGGGACTGTCTGTGCTGCAGCCGGACGTCTCGTCCTGTCCCCCGGCCTTCTCCCCTTCCTGGTTCTCCTCATCCTCCTTTGCCTCCTCGCCATGATCGGCAAAGACGGCGGCTGCCGTCTCCAGCTTCACGGGGGCTTTCTTGGCGAAAGAGAACGACACGCTGACTTTAGAGGCGCCACTGGGAGTTGGGGATGAGGACGTGTTCTTCCCCAGAGAAAAAGTAATAGCCGGGCTGGGCTTTGGGGAGGAGCGGTCGGTTTTCTCTGACGGCGATCCCTCAAGGGCGGCGTCTGTCACAACGGGGTTCTCCATTGTCACGCTTTCGTCTCCTTCTTTCTCCCCGTCAACAGCGACTGTTGTCGTTTTGAACATGGGGCCGCTGCCAGGAGTGCTACAAGGCAAAACAGAAACAGTTTCAGCTAACATGTGAACATATGTATTTTTTTTAAAAACACATCCAGTGCTTGAAGGATAGTTAAATGCCAGGCTCTGCCAGCAGGAGGCGCCCCAGTTAAATGTTCGTACCGGTCCTGTTTGTCCTGCTTCCTCTGCTCGGCCAGAACGTGCAGCCGACGCAGCATCTTCTCGTGCTTCTTCCCGTCTTTCCGGGAACGGGAGGACACATTGCGAGCGAACTCTCTCTGCTTCAGCTCTTTTAACCTCTGCAATCACATTTAGAAGAACATGCGTTTGGTGTATTTAGCGTTCTGAAATACTCCTTCCACGCATGTCCTCTACTTCCCGTTAATCTGCCGGCAATTAGGGCTGAACGATTTTGGAAAATAATCTAATTGCGATTTTTTTTTTTTACTATTGCGATTTAATGCGATTTTTTTCCCCCCAGTTTAATTTATCATGTCTTTGAAAACATATACAAACAATAAATAAATTTGTTTCCTCGCTGTGCAGATTAGTTGCTAAAAGACCCGCAGCATCTAAACTCAGAGCAGAAATGATTTCGTTCTGCCTACGATATATTTCAACCAAAATTGCAATTTTGACTTTTCTCTGCGTTAACCACAAACAACAAAAATGGCCTCTAAATAAAGATGTTTGTAAACAACGACTATTTAAAACAAGAACTTTCAATGTTTCTGTTAATCAGAATATTATTCAAGAGAACAGCTTTTAGTTGATTTGGACATTGATCCTTGTTGAACATAAAGTGCAAACAACAAGCAAGTCTATGTATTAAACTGATTGACCTGTACTTAATGCTATATATGATTATATGAACTCTAAAACAAGTAATAAAATTAGATTATCTCACTGCTGCAACTGTCTTCCCTTCCATGTGGAGGCAAATCCACTTCAAACATTTTACCAACACTTAATGGACGTGTCTAATTCCCTAATTGTTACATAGCCAAAAATTGCAGACTCTGCAATTTGGAAATTGGGTCTTTTTAAATCGCGATTATATTGAAAATGCGATTAATTGTTCAGCCCTACCGGCAACTGAATGCTTGAGGATCTCGTCTGACCAGATTTCCTTCTGCTCATATCCTCTTCGCTTGCCAACAAAATAACGTTTGCGGGATGATCAGAGAAGAAGAGAATCTTTAGCAGAGCTCTTATTACTTGGCAAATCTTGAGGGGAATATAATGCTTATTTGCTTTGGCTCTCTCCCCTCACATGCACAGAGATGACATCTGAAAATGCTGCTTTACTAAACAGATGAGCCCAAATGCTTTGGAGGCTCAACGACGAATAGAAATACCTGTTTGTGCGCGTGGTCGTACGAGTTGATGTGGTTGTCAAACTCCTGGTGTTTGGTGTACTGCTTGTCACAAAGCTCGCAGTAGAAATTTGCTCTCAGGTCTTCCAGGGCTTTTGCGATAGCCTTCTCCTTTTCCACCTGGTCCTATTTGGTGAGAGAGAGGTTTTGAAAAAGATCAGAAAATAGAACAATCGTTACTTTAATCCTTTTTACCAGCTTTAATAAAAAAAAAAACACCTTGTATTTTTGCCGCAGCTCTTCTGTGTCCTCTTTTTCCACTTCAAGCACTCTCCGCTTCTCTGTGGCATCCTCAGCATAGTCCAGCTAGACGGAGAAACACAGCGACGCTCAGTAACTTTTCTAAACTTTTCTACATTTCTAATGCTGGAAAGACATCCAAGTCCTTCTTTAATCATAAATAATATGCAGAGAAAATAAAAGGCCAGACATGACCCAGGGTGGGTACTGACATTTAAAAAATGCCAGTGATGCAGAGAGAACAATTTAACCTTCTGCATCTTTGCTGAAGGCCTGACAACTTTTGCTACCAGAGGAGACAAACACCAAACGCTCTTTGGTGTGGAAGTTTAATAATCTCCACGGTTCTGATTGGTACATTTTCTTGCCTTAGCCCTAATTTTTAAAAAGTTAATTTCATGACTTTTCATTTTCCTCTGAATTAACCACTGAGGACGAACACTGGCAGGTGTGTATATACCTGCATTTATTTACGCTGGCATTAACATCTAAATCAAATGGGTCATACTCATAAAAGTGAGAAGTTTGGGTGTTTAGGATTCAGCCTTGTGATTTAGATGTTTTATCCTGTCCTTGAAGAAAAGACACAGTGCTGTATGACGCCCGCCTTGGGATTGTAAGACATGATAAATAATTTAGCGCTAACAAATATGCATTTGCCATAAACTTCTTTATGGCAAAGTTTGTGATTGAATGATTGCTGGACACTGCTGCATCAGCTTTAACTCAAGTGTGCCACAGCTTTGGGATGTGTAGGTTTTGTGTCATGTAAAAAATAAAAAAAAATAAAAAAATAGATACGATGCTTCAGATTTTGGTGTCAAAAAGAGATTTGCAACAGAGGCAAGAACAAAATAACAGTGACTCAGTTAATTCTAGGGATGGGAATCGAAAACCGGTTCCAATTCCATGGCACCGTTTGGCAGCTCGCGTAACGATTCTCTTATCGATTCTAGGCAGCACGACTTACGTCACATTTTTTACGCAAGTTACGCACACGGTATTTAGTAAGCAAGTACGACGTGACCAGGCGTAAGTCTAGAAAAGCAAAACAAAAAAAATGACGCCCCATCGGGTAAAGCGATCGAATGTCCGGTCAACAAAGAAAAAAAAAGAAAAAAAAATCAGGGGATCATTAGCTATACCTAAAACTAATACGTTTGTGGTGATTTAATGAATTTAGCGTTAATCAATAAGAAAATAAAAGCATAAATTGTCGTCTCTATCACTGTGTAGGGGGGTGGCCATTATTGCCCGACTTCACATCCTGTGACGTAATGTCACAGGATGTGAAGGCACTGCGCTCTACAACAACAATTGTTTCGGATTTCCAGAGGACTTCACTATTGAAATTCACGAGAGCTATTGTTGAAGCAACAATCACCACCTGCATGGCGGTTGGATATTCCAATAGATCAGGTAAAAGTGAAAAACAAAATCAGTTTTTTCACCTTTCCAATTCATGATCCACACCAGGGGCTCTTTTGTTGGATTACCAACTTGCCATCAAACTTCTGGCCAGAGAGAAAAAACGTCGTCTGTAGCCAACATTTTAAAGAATAATGTCTTCAAGATGACAGGACAGCGAGACTTTTCGGTATGTTTTTCTTTTATATAATGTAGAATTTGCGGGAAAACTTTTTTACCGACCAGAGGGGCGGAGTGATATGACACACTTCGGTAGATTGCTCACTGCTACGAAGCCCACTTATTTTATGCGACTTTGGTCTTGTTTTTTCTAAAGTTGCTTGTAAATTTCATAAGTTGTGGGGTTGGAGTTTTTTTGGGCTTGTTTCTGAAAGTGAGGTCGCTTGTTTGTGGTCTAAACTAGGTTACGCTGAAATATCCCTCCGCCTCATAACGCACTGCAGCTCATCCTGACAGCAGCAGAGAGTAAACTCAGAAGGAGCCGCTCTGCCCGTATTTTCTGCAGTCTACAGTTGCAATAACTGATGATAACTGCTGGAAGTAGATTAGGCGGTGCAGATCACCATTTTGAGCAGACATTGGTTCTAAAGATGAGTTTTATACTCATAACACTGCAGAACCCAACCCATAAGCCATACTTTAATGCTTATTTGTTGTCTTTTTATGTCTCTAAAATGTTAAATTAGCATTACTTTAAATTTAAATGCTTAATACAATGTCTATTTTTGTTTAAGAGGTTAAAAAAAAATTCCCCAAATTGGAATCGATAAGAGAATCGAATCGTTTCACAGAACCGATAAGGAAATCGGAATCGTGAAAATCTTAATTCCCAACCCTAGTTAATTCAGACGGCCGTCAGCAAAGTAGCTGATGTTGGGAGGAGAATCTACACTGAAATTAATCACTGCTAGCTGTGAAACTAGTAAATCTTATACCAGTAACCAGCAATGTCCTGCTTTCCTGAAGCCATTATTCAACTCTGCGTGGTTCCCATGATGTAAGAGTTGCCTCTACAACCTCTGAGCGTTAACTTAAACATAAAAAAAAAAAAAAAAAATGGATAAATTCAGCATCTTACCTCCATCTCCATTCGGCCCATTCCCATGACATCATATTTAAGAACAATGGGCACAGGGTCGGTGCGTCCTGAGGCAGAAGAGACAGAGAACACTAGTTGAGTTTTTGAGACGGGGGGGGGGACGAAACGCTAACTCGAAGACGGCCTGCTTTTAGAGCGTAGGGTGAGGGTTAGAGATTTTTTTGTTTGTTTGTTTGCCTTGAAAGTGCAAAGAGACCAGAAAGCTACAGTGAACCAAACACCAGCCATTCTCACAGCTTACTGCAGCCAACTCCTCAACGAATGTAGGTTTGCATTGCAGACGATTAATTAAATTAAGTGCAGCTTTGTTAGACTTCTGGTGGATTAAATAAAGAAAAGGACGTCTTTTACCACCACCGTTGCCCTTCCCCGTGCATTTCTTGCTAAAGCTCTGTTAGACCATTAAACCAAATTTATAGGGAAGTGAAAGCCTTCGTCGCTAAATCCTTCATGGAAGAGGAACTTCTAAACATCTATAAAGCCAATGGCGACGTCTCTTGCAGGACTGTCTGCAGCAAACACTTTTCTCTCTCTCTCCTGGGGTCAATTTTGTCTGGCCCGCTTTTATTATTACGATGTCAAAAAGAATAATTTCCTATCCCCTTAAGTTCTGGAGCTTATGTAAGCTGTGAAAAGAGCTAGAACAGAAGGAAATTAACTTTAGAAAAATAAAACCAAAAGACAACCAAAACAGAATGAAACGTCATAGATATGAAATATTAAAAAAATCAAAACTACCTTAGAGATTGACACAAATTGCTTAATCCACTTATAATCAGCCAAACAAAGCAGAGAGAATGTAAAAAAAAGAAAGAAAAAAAAAAAAAAGGAAATAAAATTAAGACACAAGCACTGAACTACAGCAGAGTGACGTCACAGGCCAGGTGTCGCCATGTTGACAGTGCAAGGGAGGGGGATACTTACCTGATAAAACATGGGGGGGGGGGGGTGAGTAGGAGGAGGAAAGGGGAGGACGGACAAACAGATAGAAAGACAGGGGAACCTCATAACAAAAAAAAGCATAAAGAGAATTTGGACTACTCTGCTGCTCCTGATGCCAGCCAGATAACAAAAACTAATCTTCCTCATGGCCATTTTTATTCACTTTGGTTTCAGTTTTTTCTTTTTTTCCATATATTCACAATTGTCTCCCTCACATGCATTTCTAGGCATGCCATTGGGCTTCTAAAAAAAATACGACCCTGGACAGATTTGCTCTAGATTTATAGGTTAGGGTTTGAATGCCTCTAAAAAAAAATATATAATCAAAGGGGAGTCGTTTCCTGGTTGAACTGTGTAAGGTAGGACAGACGTTTGATGTAATTATCTGTTTCATTCCTGAGCTCGCCTTGGGTGACTAAGTCATAACAGCCCAATGACTTATTCGCTCTGAAATCGCTGATGCGTGGACTCTGTAACATGTCTCCGCCTGCCTGGACTTCCAGTCCCACTGCAGTGTCTCTTAGTCGGACAAGCTTTTCATCTAATTTCTTAGGCTTACCTCATGGTTCTCAGTGCCGTATCTAAAATGAGGAAGTAAGAGGACACGGCTGTTGACGCGACACTGAGGACACGAGTAGACTGAAAGGCGCGTGGTTTCACACGCCTTTTTTTTTTTTTTACGAACGGCATCGGAGCAGCGAAGCCAAAAGAGAGTCTGGACTGTTAGCCAGACACTGCAGTGGTCTGTCTGAACTGAGTCACAAGCGAGGCCCAGAGCTGAAGACTGACGGACGATTACAGTCATCCCAAACTATCACCAGTCCTCGTACACAGTGACAATACCTGCACATTACCCCATTCCAGTGTGAAAAATAAAAAAAAAACAGAGGGACGAGACGAAAAACAATGTGCGGCTAAATCACAAGGTGTGAATCACAAGGTTAAAAAAAAAAAAAAAACTGAAAACAAAATGACAAAATGTTCTAAGAGTAATACAGATGCATGGTAATATACAAGCAGCAGAATGAGGACTAGGACAGAGAGAATTGAAAGCCTATGTAGCATTGGTGCTCTGATGAGAGGAAAATGAAAATAATGGGAGAAATTAAAAAGAAAAACAACAAAAAAAAAAATTCAATTGGGGGATAAAATAACATTTACCACTAAGTTTACCATCAGCACAACATGGGCAGGATCAAATCGCTGTAAAAAAGAAACACCAATTGGTTAAGCAGGAAGATTGAGGCACATAGAGAAGGGCAGGTGGGGTTGGGTGTGTAGTGGAGGGGAGGGGGGGTTCAGGGCATTTATTACCAGAGGGCCTTCCGTGAGTCACCGCCCACCCCCACCCACCTCATCCCTTTACTCAGGGCTAGGTGCTTACAGGAATCTCCTCTCACCACTTATTCAAACCGCTTGTCCAAGTCCCCAGGACCCTAAAGTGGTGTTGTCGTGCATTTTGACTGAAAATGTAACCCAAGAAACCAGACGACCCCCCCCCCCCCCCCCGATCTTAGCTTTTCCACTACAGGATATCATGATCAGTAACTTTCATATAATCAAGCTATAGGTCATACAGTTAACTATAAATCAAAAGGGAAAGTTCGCATTTTGAATTGTATTTATCTTAAAAAAAATAAAATATAAAAAAGCAGAGGTGCAACGCACACCAAAAACAAGTCTGCGTAAAAACAGAGCAAAGGAATAAAACCTAGAATTTCTCATCAAGGGTTCGGGTTACAGGCAGCTCTGTGTTTACTGGTCATTAACAACCTGTAGTGAAAAAAGCAGCTACAGCACATCAAACTATGTATACCATACACATATATAAAAAACAGGTTTTACTTTGGGACAGCAGAGAAAAAAAAATAAATATTATAGAGCCTTTTAAAAAAAGAACACCAGATATAGTCTCTTATTTATAGACTAATACATTTAGGCACGGGCCAGTGGAAGATTCTCACAGTACTCGTGTGAAAACACCATGGTTTCACATCATCACTGTATTCACTCCATATAAAAACATAACCCAATTGCTTTCGTAACAAAACTAAAAGCTATAATTTCTATTCTATTGTCAAAGAAAAAAACTGCCATTGCAGTTATAGAAATGTTAGATTTGTAAAATGGATTCTGATAAACAGACTTAAGGAAAACCAGATCGAACTAGCAGGAAATTTAGAAGTAATTTTTGAGCGGTTATCATAATGTATCTTTTTTGCTGCTTCTGCTCCTTATAGAGTAAAACTAGTGATGTACGATATATTGGCATTAACATCGTTTGGGGTGATGTTACTAATTTTTTAACAAATTGCATTCACTTGTATAAAGTAAAACTGGGCCAATATTAAAAAAAAAAAACTATATGTTTGTGTGCATGGTGCCAGTAGCGCTGGCAACAAAATCAAATGCACGCCTTAGTGAAAACGTCCAAATTGTGTCCAAAGTGTCAATACTTTGTGTGGCCCATCCTTATTTTCCAGCACCACCCTAACTCTCCTGTCCATTGAGTTCAGTGAAGCTGCTCAGGTTTCCAGTGGAGTACTTTTCTACTTCTATACTTCTGTTTGAGGAATCCCCCACAGAAGCTCAGAAGGGTTTAGGTCTGGAGACATTCGTGGCCAGTCCAGCACCTTTACCCTCAGCTGGAATCCTGCCCCGCCACCTGGTTTCCAGGAGGAGGGAATGTCTGCTTCGGTAGATGTTGGCATCCATGCTTCCTTTGATGAACTCGGCCCCAAAACATGACACTTCCACCACCACGCTTGACTGTAGCCTCGACACATTTGTCCTTGTACCTATCACCTGTTTGTCGTTACACACACTCCAGACTATTACTTGAAACCAAGGACAATAGCGGCGCAGGAGCTAGGAAGTTTGTCCTGCAACCATGAACCTAATAAATGTATCTTGGTGTCATTCAGTTCTGGGAATCCACGTCCTTAGCTAAATGGATTCTGATAAACAGACATAAGGCCCATTCATACCCTACGTTTGGCCTACACGTCCGTATTTCTGTCCGTACGTTCTATCCGTTGACTTCATACCTCCGTTCGTTGAGGTGCGCAATAACCAATATTTCCTCTAGGTGGCAGTGCTGGGCGCCAATGATTCGTCACTGATCAAACATGGCGACGGTCCAAGACGTGATTTTGTTGTATTTGCTACGTAAGTAAACTTTTTGTTTGTCCCTGTGCCCCGGACACGACACATCATATATGTGGGTAGTTGCGGACAAGCTCCGCAAGTCGTTCCTCGAATCCCGCCATTGTTTAAAGCCCAGAATTACAACCTTCTTCGTGATTTTGTTGACATTTTGTACTACAAACTCAATAGCGCCCCCCACCGTTTCCGGTAGTATTGCTCCGTATTGATCCGTTTCGTCCGTAATCGTAAGCTCCCAATTTTCGTGTCAAAGTACGGACGAAATCGACGGTTAGAACGTATGAAACACTCCACACGTATCCGTATCCGTCTTTTACGTGAGGTATGAATGGGCCTTTAGTCTGCTCGTCCGATGCTAATAAACTTATTAGCACAACCTGTAAGCGAACTGCTTGCAGTTTTGTGGGATGACAGCCTTGCAGACCAACGTGATGGTGTGTGCGCCGTATGGTCCGTGCTCTTGATACGATGCAGAGGACATGAACTCAACCTGTTTTGTCGACCGTGGCGAGGCCTGTCCTGAGTGGAACCTGGCCTGTTAAAGAGCTGTATTCTCCTGACCACCATACTGCAGCTCAGGATGTTGGCAATCTTCTCGGCCTCTTTATGTAAAGCAGCTGGGTTTTTTTTTTAGATCCACGTCTTTGCCATTAGGTGCTATGTTGAACTTCCGGTGAGCAGAAGGAGTGTGTGAGAGCAGTAACACCAGACACCTGCTCCCCATTCACACCTGAAGACTGGTAACACTGACAGGTCGCATGACACCGGCGAGGGAAAACGGCTATTTGGCCACAGTTTGGACCTTTTTCACTTAGGAGTGTACTCACTTTTCTTGCCAACAGTTCAGACATTAAAAGACAGCAAGTTATTTTGATGGGACAAATTTACACTTTTGTAAACACTGTACACTGAATACCATCTTCAGCAAGAAATTATACATTTACAAAACTTTGAGGGACGTACTCACTTTTGTGAGATACTAGATCATAGAAATATAATATATATTGGTAAATATCGGTTACAGTAATATTAATATCGGATATTGATACTGCCCCAACTTTTCATATCGGTGCATCCATAAAGAGTATAACAAACAGATATTGGGTAATTAGATGGACTATCACCTCACCAAGAAATCTTTGTCATTACGATTGTACATTCCAGTGAAATTTGCCTTCTGCATTCAAACCCATCCCTTAGGGAGAAGTGGGCAGCTATCACAGCGCCCAGGGAGTTACCTGGGGCTAAGGGTCTTGCTCAGGAACCCAAAGTGGCAGTCTGTGGGGATCGAACCGGGTACTGGGAACCTTCTCAGAGCTCACTGCTCTAACCATTAGGCCACCACTCCCCAGGTAGCCAGTTTGCAGACAACACCTTAAACATGATGCTCATAGCTTGCTGATAAGAGTCAAAGTGTCCCACCATGAGGCTGTGTTCTTGTTAATCAAAAACATGTGTCTCTTGTAAGCGATGGAGAAATGCAGGAGCCAGCTGACCAGCAGTGTGCAGCACAAGGTGGGAGATGAATACAAATCTAACAGTTAAGATACAAGTGTTACAAAAAAAAATGACAAAAACAATAACGTATACTTTTAAAATACTGTTTCTATTCCTTCTTGCATATGTTTTTGTAAAATAAGCACGCCTTCAGACCCCCGTTACCCAAGCAAGGTAGAATCAGATAACTAGACAACAGCATGCTGGTTTTTGGGTTGAGTGAGTAATTCAGTGATGAAGTGTGGTTTGTGCGACGAGCTGGTCGCAGAACTTTAAAAAAAAAAGTATGAGCAAGACTTGAAAAGTTATTAGGCAAGATAATTTATGTTGAAATCATTTGTTTGGCCTACAACAAGACATATAAACAGTTCTTCTGCCATTGTTGTTCAGAGAAGAACGCTATGCACAGACTTTTAACAGATTTTCCTCATAATGCTGATGTCAATTTCTGAAAGCTCACAGCTATGTGAGGCATTGGTGTCTCCACTTGTGATTTATGAATGCCCAGAGACGGCTCAGAGGCGCCTTGTCTTTTTGTTTTTTTGACAGAAAGACTTTATCCCAGTAAATCTAAGACATTGACGTCCCATGAAAAATACTTTACACAACAGCATCGGTCTGAGGGAATAAGGACTATAACTTTGAAGAAACATTGACCTTGATTGCGGTGCCTGACCCGTGCCTAAATCCACTACGCTCTTTCTTTTAAAAGACGGGTAAAATTTCTTTATGTGATTAAATGCTCCTATGGAAGACCACCATTTTCCCCCTCTAAGCTTTTGCCTTGTATAAGCTTGTCAGCCCAGTCAGCAAGTCTCCTCAAGATCCTTTTTCCTGGCTAGTCTACAGCCAGCAAGCTTAGTCGGGGATGTGCTTAACCCCACAATAAATGAAAACATGAAACATAGGAACGTACCTGAGAAAGTGGCCAGCAAGGCTTTGAGCAGTGTTTAGAGTCATTTCTGCAACGCCAAAGGTGTCAAATATGAAAACAAAAAACAGGTATGCGCCGATTCTTTTTGGCTTTACATAGTTTTGATATAATAAGACAATGTGGTTCAGCCTCCTACCTCCAACACTGCTTAAAGCCTCTGGTAAGTAACAGATTGAGGCAAGCAGGAGTGCAACTCTGGACGAACATGCTGTGCAGGAGGGGGCAAAGAAACAGGGGGAGGATGGAAGCCTGTACCATGGGGACAGAGACACTCGGAGAGTAAAAAGGTGGAGAGGTTTTCCCTGTAAGTTGACTCTAAGGCCCGGTAAGTAGCAGACGCACACATCTCAGTCCCACATAACGACCATACAAACACAACTTTCACTGTTTTAGAGGTAGAAACAGGTAAACAAGCAGAGAGGAGGGGGGGAGGGACTTTTCTACACGGCAAGCCATTCAAAGTCTGAGCCGTGGTTACAGCCAATCAGATTACTTCAACAGCAGCCACGGAAACTCAAAGGAGGGAAAAACAATAATAGTCTAAAATACGTGGAGACGATGATTCTAGGGGGATGTGAATCATGAATCATGGGTTTCCTAAATCTACCTTGATTTCACATGGATCTTGATTCTTGGTACAAATCGAAGCATTTTCTCTTAAGCAGATTGAAATAAAGGTTTAGTGATTATGAAGCAAAGAGGAAGAAGCTGGCAGAGGCCATTAGCCTATGATACACTGTAAAAGGAGTATTACACTTAGGTCAACTGCAGAGTGGGAGAAAGAAAACACACCCACACATGCATACTGACATAGAGAGGGATCCAACAAACCTTACCTAAAAGGGGCAAAAGGGACAAAAGAAGAACAAGAACAAAGTCAATACAGTGAAAAACGTAAAGAGGGGACAATGCTTTAACTTCAAATAGCAACAACCGTCTCTTCTGGCAAGGACAGGAAAGAGGAGGAAGATTACCGTGATTACCCAGCATACTTCAATGAGATGTGATGCTGTGATTAGTATGGGAGCCTGCTCGCAAAAGCTTGAGAGGAAAGCGGCCTCTAAAGCTGGGCCGGTAATTCCTGCACAACAACTGGACAACAATTTGCTGCAGTCTCATCTGCCCACAATGTAGGATGCTTACATAACCACGTGGATTCTGCCAGAGGCACAAACAAGAGCACAGTCATCCCCCTGCAATGTGCTCGCTCCTCCACATCACTTCAAATATATTGCCGTTTCACTCTTCAAAGCCGGATGGAAGTAAACATGGAGGGAAATGTCCGCCGTGCCGCTGGCCTTTTGCGCATTTGTCAGCTTGCCCAGCAGGAAACTGCTTCCAGGTCAAATCCGTTCAACTAGCCTCATTCGTGCTGGAAATACCTTCGAGACGACTCGGGAAACCGAGGCTATACGTGTACATAAACAAACGCTGGTTGGGCAGCTACAAGACAAAGACCTCTCTACCGGACGGTAAACTTCGCTGTAGCGTCTCAGGAAGATCTCACTATCGCAGCGTTCATCTTCAAATCGCTGTAAGCAACGCATAAAGCCCGCTGATGCTTCTAAGACCTTCACTTTTATTGGACCACCCTTATCTTTGGTTGAGCAGAGAGTTTCACTAGTTTGGCAAAAAGTAACTAACAGAACCAGGTAATAATGTCAGACAACATGTTAAAAGGCGTTAAAATTATTAGTTAGGCAGGTTACTATACGTTCATCTGAAATGTTTTCATGTGTTTATATTTTGGGCTCATGCGGGATTCTTTGTGGCGCTGTGAGCTGTGTTTCTAATTAAAATACCAACATTTAAAACGGATGTTGCTGCTGGATATTTTAGGAAGAACGATGCACTTAGAGCACAAGTTGCAATTTTGCAGCAATCGATGATGAATGGCATCCAAATAATAGACTAAAACCATTTTTGTAATAAAACATGATGTAGTGCAAGAATGTGGTTGAGACCCAAAAAGAAGTCAAAATAGTTAAGATGTTATATTAGCATTTGTGTGCGATGCCAACCAGCATCGTTTTTAGGTGGAGTTCTACGATCAGTGAAGGTTTCCTCAAAAGAAAACGCTGAAGGCGATGTTACTCAGCAGGGGGGGGGATTGAAGATACGGAGAAGAGGAAGTTAAAAAAACGAAACAAGGAACGGCTTTTTGGAAACATGCCAGAGTTTGTGACTATTGCTACTTATCCATTAAGCCTATGAACGCAGCAGGTTAGAGCTAATGGTGTAGCAACGAGCTGCCAAGACCAACCCACACATTCCAATATCCTCACACCTTCAGCCTTTCATCTCAGTGAATCACCATCAGCTAGCTGGGGAAATGTTACCTCTTCTTCTCAGTCGTTTTATTAAAAGGTAAAACTTCGCATCTTTCAAGCAAAGCTAAATAATGATCTATGGCAGGCGTCGTAGAAGCTCCACCTATGGAATATGTTGGAGCAAAACATGCGTTTTCAGGCTTATATGATTGAAAAGCTGCTTCCATCTTCCATCAATGTGATTGTCACGTGCAACGCCTGCCAAGACGACATTAGATTGCATAAGAGACACAATAAACTTGACAAACTGCTTTGGAAATTGAGTTGTAATGTTGAAATCCAAGCAAATCCTTAAACTTATCAAAACCAGCCGCCAACGGCGCAAACACAGGCTATGAGAAACCTACAAAGAGCCCAACGCGAGATGGATTCAGGTTCTGAATGCGTTTTACAAACATCTCTTTTTGGACATATAAACACCATCTCTGCAGACAGCAGAAGATTAGAACAGATATAGATTCACGGGGATTAAAGGATTCTGATGGTTTCACTTCCATGCAGGAGAGACGGCTCATACTATATCAAAATATAAAGTATTGGGGGTTGAATTGGTTTGATAGAGACGGTTGACATGCAGCTCAGTGCAGGTGGCAACACCATTATAAATGAATAATTTTGCGTACGGTAGCTTAAATGTACCACTAGTCTGCAGAATTGCCCACGTAGGAGTGCTGGTGTGACGTTGCCTGGATTTCTAAGCCTACGAGTATTAGTTTTAAGCAATTCAAATATAACCATTGACATTTATACTTCACATTGGGCAATGCTTCAAATGCGTGTGTATGTGCCCTACATTATGCGGCCAAAAATGAAACAAATGCTGAAGTTTCAGTTTCAACAACATTTAATTGCTACAGAAATGCAAAACCCAACATCTATTCTAAGATAATGAAATGGGTCTTATTTGGGGGGTTCTGCAAAAGATGTTGAATGGATGAAAAAAAAAAAATATCTCTTGACCAAGTTTGGATTCCTGTTAACCTGGATGTCAGTGTCTCACTTTACTGCTAAACAAATGCAGCACAAGAAAACCCCTAAGGTTTGCTCTCTACAAGCCTTTCTTCTGTCGCCGAGTTCAAGGGAACAGCAGCTTCAGGGCAAAAAAAAAAACAAAAAAAAAAACACCAGAATCGTGTCTGTTTCAACCACAATTTTACCAATCCGGAATCAGACGAAAGGAAGAGGCCAAAGAAAGGACGTGAAGAGAAAAACTATTCGGTGGCGTGTCGTATCAAAAAGAAAAGGGGGAAAGGAAAATGAAAATACAAGGAGAAAGAAAACAAAAGTAGATAGTGGCTCAGTGCCACCAGCAAACAGTCAACATGAGTGCGCTTCACAGTGAATCCTTACCCTGCATGGTCTTGCCAAGTCCTTGCCCCAACTTCCATCCATGTTTCTGAAGCAGCCGGTGGCCGATGTTATCCTGGCAGAGAGAAGAGAGGAGAAAAAAACCAAAAATATTCCAATAATAAGAGGAGCTATACCCTGCGGGCACGGATGAAAACATCAAGACAAACAGAGACACTCAAAAAAAAAAATCACGCTATCATCATAAGCACAACCACCACCACCATCACCACTGTCATTATTGTCATCACCTACAGCGTGTAACAATCAGTGTCCTCCAGCACAAGGAGTGTTAGGGCAGTTGGGGAGCGGGATAAAGGCTGGGAGACTTGCGTTGAAGGGTAAGATTGCCTCTATGTTAAATAAATGCTTGAGCCTTTGTGTGGTCTGCAACCTACAGGGTTGACTCCTATATTGTGTGTATTAAAAAAAAAAAAAAAAGGCGTTTTTTCAGGCAAAAAAAGAAAAAGAAAACTATTATTTATAATCAAGATAAACACATCAAATAACATCCACTATGTAAGAAGTTAGAAGGAGGAGGAGGAGGAAGCAGAGGGCAATATATGTATCGCACGCATACATATATGATACGCTACAGAGTAGGATCTTAGTACACAAAGAAAAAAAGTGACACGGAACAGGTATGGAAATCTAGCAATAACAAAACGAAGACCAGAAACTCCAAGCTTGCTGTGAATCCGTAACCATGACAAGGGGGGGGGGGGGGACACCATGAAACATTCAGCTGTCACAATAATACAGCAAAAGGAAGAGACAGAAGTGGCGCTTTTGGACCTTGGATTACCATTACAAGGCCCAGAGTGGGACTCATTATGCATGTGTGAAGGGCTCTGTGGGTGTGCAGATGAAGAGAAGGACAGTGGTACTTTTAGCCCCATTAGATGTACTACAAAAGGACTGTTGAGCGCGCTTTTGGAACGCCTCTCGCATTTTTTTTATCACGAATTGTCAGATTCCAACCATGTTCACGCCAACGGGAGCGCCAGCAATTTGGGCATCGGCTTTGACGCATGCATGTTTTTAAATTTATACTGAAGATTACCAAAATAAGTGTCAACTACCTTTAGTTAGATCAGACAACCAATAACCCGCAAAAAAAAAAAGGTGGGGCTTGAGAGGCATCCAAAAACGCGCACAAGAGACTTTCTAGCACACTGTGGGGCCAATGAGCAAGTCCTGTTATTTCACTAGTATTGGTGAGCAAGGTAATAAAAAAAATATTAAAGTGAAATGCAAGACCATCCCACCACTACACACTACAGTACATCCTCAAGCACATATAAACAAGGAACAATGAGATTTCTTCGTAAGCAGTGTTTTCTGTTGTGATTATAACTATTCCAAGCTTGTCTAACATTCACCAGAGTGCTGCATTCTATCCAAAATAAAAAAATAAAAAACATACAAACCAAACAGAAAGGATATTTATAATCACAAAGAGACTGACGTCGACTTTCACAAAACAGAAAGTGAGGGGGAAGGAATTAAAAAGTTTTTTTTTTTTATGAAAGGAGAAAAAAAAATAAAAAGCATGCAGCTTTTTGTTAAAGTGTTTTAACAAAAAGGGTCGTCGGTGTTAGTAAGAGCACTGCGAGTGGTACACATACAGTGGGTGGGTGGTGGGGAGGGTGTGGTGGGGTGGGGGTAGAGGGCAGGTGAACAAAACTCCAGCTGAGTTAGTCTCGGATGAATCAGGCACAAGTGAGGGAGGATGGCTCGACAAGGCTTGAAGAGATCTCTTTGACAAGAGGTCAGGAAAAATGGGCAGAACAGAGCAGGCTGAGCCATGATGGAGGCAGGTTTTCAGGTGGTGGCAGTGAGCTGGGTTTGGAGGAGGTTAGAGCATGTGAAGGGGAGTGGTAGCCTCAAACACACGGCACACACTGCATCTCTGCCCACAACGGTGCGAGTCGAGGGGAAATTTGACTTAATCTTTTGTTTTAAAATCATTCACATTTGCACAGCCTGCTATTGCTCTGCTTAAATGTAGCTGCAGGAGGAACTAAAGTCAGCTGCCCACATTACAAAACGCCACATCGCAGTGGCCGGAATGAATAAATACTAACTATGTAACTGATTTATGTGCCCCGTTATCTAAAAAGAGGCGGGGCTCTCCCAAGCCGTTTGTTTTTGAGTTTGCCATTTCGTCCGTCAGATTCACAGGATTCGAAGCCCTGTGTCCTCTGTGTGACTGCTCAGACTTTTCCTCCGCAGGAAGCGATAAGAAGCAGCTTAGCGCTGGAAACCACATGGCAGAGAGGAAACTGGAGGCAGTCACCAGAGAGAAGCTCCAACCCTGCATGACTTGTTGACCTTTAGCAGTTTTTTTTCCCCCCATTCTTTCCCATTACGTGAATATTTTTAGGGAAATATTATCCCCGTCGATCGGCACTGGGTAAGCTTGTCATTTACCACAGCGTTGTCATGCAAGCAACAACATGGATGTCAATAATTTGCAGAACTTGAAGTTTGAGGGAAAGAGAAAACTAAAATCCAATCAGAACTATGAAATAAGAAATCCCTTTTACATTCTAAATTACAAAACAATAAAGCTACATTCAAATTTAAAGCTTAAACTATACTTTTTTTTCCTGATTGCATATTTCTAATAATTTTTTTTTCTCCCCAGATTTTTTGAACTAAAACAGCTAGAGCAGGCTGGATGCAGCAGCAGTTTGCTGCACACAGTCTGCAGCAATCGTTTGCAGCAACTGTGTGCAGCAACTGTCCGCACCTGTCGACGTTAAAAAGAGATTAGGTCAAGATGAGCTCTGTGGGTTTTGGTGGCCAGAGATGACGTGCACACTGGGTGTTGGACAGCAGATGAGTGCACCAGAAAAAAAAAAAAAAAAAAAAAAAAAAAGAATAGACAGACGGATGAAAGCAACGACGGCGAGTCCAACAGCAGTGCAAGTGGAGTGAAGGCATTTCCATACGAACCTGGCTTTAAAATACTGGGCTGTCAAAAAAACAGTCACACGTGACACAACGTAAGAAACCGACCAAACGCTTTCAACGGCAATTCTGCTAGCTTCTCTAGGTCTTAAAAATACAGATCTGTCTCTGCCTTGAAACAAACATTTGTACTGTATACAAACAGAAAAAGGCAGACATTTCAATAAATCCACCAACCGACTGTTAATACAGGAGAAAGAAAAAAAACAAAACACAATGTTAAAACAAAAAAAAAGATCCACAGGGGGTGTTTTTTTTTTTTTTTAAAGTGTGCAATGTGCTGTCATTGGCACAAAGATATGGATACGGGAAGTGATATGCAGGGGACCCCACACAGAGACCTCAGAGAATTTAGTCTTATTGTTTTTTAGTATTTTATTATTTTTTTCTTTTAATGGGATAATATGTGAATGATCATTCCTCAACATTGAGAACATCTGGTAAATGTAGACAACCCTAAACATTTAAGAAAAACTACATGTTTCATCATTTTAATGAAGTTGTAGTGTTTAGTAGCGGCTGCTTTTGGGCGAGCTCTGCTCCTCGTGAGACGTCGCAGATTCTTCGGTTCAGGCCATTTTTCACATTACGGCTCAGCGTCAGATGTGACGGGTGAGGCTAAGCAAAGACAACAGCTGAGGCGCGCCGCAGGCTGCACAAGTAAAACAGAAGTCCCGTGTGCAGAATAAACTAAGGGAAATGGAGGCTTTCAAAGATCCGACTATTGACATATGTTGAGAAAAATGACAGAAAAAAAAACCAGAAAAGTCTGATTAAATAAATCTAATTTAAACATAATAATTAGAAAACATACTTACCTTGTGATTCTGAAGCCCCAATTTCAAAGACGGGATATTTTTTTTCAAACTCGTATATTAATGTGATCAAACATCTTATTTGGTTAATTTCTTATTTTCTGATCGCCGCTTATCTGATTTGCATTGGAGATCACAACAAGGTTTACCAATCAGAACCTCTGCTCACGTGATTAAAACCCTGAGCAGAAAGCAAAGGAAGCGTTGATGGTCGAATAACTGGGACTGAACCTTAAAACGGTGCCTGTTTTTTTGTTTGCCCGTCGTATTTAAGAAGCAACTGGAAGTTTCTTTCCTGCGAATGCTCGTGTTGTTCTGCGGCTCTGAGGCTGCCCGCTGCATATCGCTGTGGTACTGGGTCAAATAAAGGGAGGAGGAGGAGGGTGGATGGTAGATTTAAGGGACTGGGAGACGTAAGAGACAATTAGGAATGAGTCTGAGATTTAAAAATAAATAAATAAATAACACAAGAAGTGTTGAGAGCACGTAGTGCTTAATGCTACCAAGTTAACACATGCAATGCAAAAACAGTGTTAAGAGAAAAATAGCAAAGACCAAAGGGGTAAGACAGGAATTAAAAGAGATCCCAATAAAATACCACAGACCTCTAGCTGCCTATAATTCACACACAAATAACGGCAAAGGAGGGGCTCTGAGAAGCTGGGCTGAAGCTTTTATGAGGCGCTCTAAAACAATACATTAGTGGACTAGAGGTTAAGATTAAGGCGGTATGGACAGACCTGTGAAGGAAATGATTTGTTTTTGACATTTGGATTAATGTTTAAGGGCCTACTTAAATGTCTATGGCTCATAACTCCAATTCTAATAAAAATCTGATTTTAATACATTTCTAGTCTTCCCTCTTGGAAAGACTATGCTTTTTTTGGGTTATTTTTAAAAAAAGCAAACTTTGCACAGTTAAATTGACCTCACATTTTGTATTACTCCCTTAATGTTGGATACTAAAGAGCGATGTCTCGTTTTAGAGCACCGCTAAATATGTTATCACAGGACGCTTAATACTTGTGACAAGGTGACACTTCAAAGCCCCAACGCCACGGGGGTTTTTCCTTTTCCACAGATGTGCGAGGAGCTGCGCGGCGCTGCAGCGCGCTCCTCAGCCCCCCTCCGCAAATAATAGCGCAGGAGCACAACAGCGACTCAAAGCAAGGTGAGCAGGCCACTACTCCTCCGCCTCCTCCATCACCCACATGGAGGAAACGCGGGCTTTGTTCGGCTGAGACGGTGTTTCGTTCTGACACTTTAATTTAGCAGAAACATGCGCATGACCCGCTGGGCTTAGGCCAGAACTAAAAAAAACAACCGCGATAAGATAATGTGCAGAAAAAATGCAAGTAGGATTTAATCTATGCAGGAGTGCAGAGCTGCTGTTCTCGCTGATAATTGAACACAAAACAAGGCTTGGATACACCTATCTGCACACCTTTGCTTATTTAAAAAGTTAATGTTTTTAGTTTGCCTTTGACGTAAAAAGTCCTGCAGATTAAATAACTGTATGCCGATACAGATATGCAACCAGCACGGCTGATTCCATCTCACTGAGAAGAGGCCTCCTGGTGCCTTTTGAGGACAAGCGAGTTTCGGCCTGCTCACCAAAATGCTTCAGAGACAGAGAGGAAGGTGGAGAAAGTGAGGAGGACAGAAAAAAAAAAAGAGAGCTGCCTGCGCTATTATCAATATGCCTCTTCAGCGAAAAAATGCAGTCCCAGTTGCACAAGCACCATGCCAGCACAGAATGACAGAGGGTACTGTACACCGAATCACTGTGTAGAAGGGAGGGAGCGAGAGAAAGAGAGAGAGAGAGCACGAGAGAGAGAGAGAGAGAAGGAGGAGGTAGAAAGAGAGAATAAGATGTCAGGTGGGACAGTCGTGAAACAGAAAGAGAGAAGCAGAGGAAGAAAGATAGAGTAGCGTTACAAAAGGACCCTAAAGATAAAGGAGTAAGGAAGCAGAGCGTGCAAATACAAACCAGGTCATTGCTGCTTAGCTAATAGGGGGCCAATTCGCTGCAGGAGAGAAATGTCGAACACCCCAAGTTGTGTACAATAAGATAACTGTCCTATAAATACAGATACTATACACTAACACATACATTCTAAAAGCTACATAAACAGACACTCAGTCAAACACAAATGTAACCATTCACGCCATCTAATGACCACCCTCTTTTTGCTTTATTTTTTTTTTTTTTTACAAAGAACATGGAATAAGCACTGCCTTGTTTCACTCAATAAATCCGACCTAATGCAAAACAAGACCCGATGTACAACTTCGCTTGCATACTGAAATATAATGTGGCGTCATTTATGATTAAAAGTAGAATTTTCAAATAAAAATGCAGCAAAATAGTCAAATAAGCTCTTTTTTTTTTTTCCCCACCGCCCCCGTGACTGTTTTAAATTGATGAGCAGCTACGGCATTAAAGAGAACAGCTAATGCGACAGTGCTTCATCCACTTCATGCTTACAGGTTCGTTTCATTTCTGCTAAGATGACTAACAATGACTAATGTGGGACTGTTACAAAGAAAATAAAAACTAATGATGCATCTGTGGGCGGTACATATAACAGGAAGATCTAGGATGTAAATCATCTTCTTATATGCCACAGAAGAAATGAACTAGGTCGGGGACATGAGAGGTGGGACGTATTAATGGACACTGACGAGTGATTCTACAGGTTAGGTGGCAAGTGTGTTCGAGAAAACACGGGATGCATCTACACGGACAGTATGGAGTAAAGGTGTGGTTCTTATTCCAGCCCTGGACCAATCATATCCACTCTCACAGCTGGTCCAATGGTGAGGGACGATTGGATGCAACCTTACCGATTCGATAGGCTTGTCCAGGGACGCCTGCTCCAGCTCCAACTGGCCTTCTTCATACTGGTCAAAGTGATTCCCACCCTGAGAAAAAGATCAGCACGTTTAACCTTAGTAGCTTTATTCAAAAAAAAAAACTGAAACAATGACCAATTGGACGAAAATAATTTGTTGTAAAATGTGCACCAAAATACAATTTGAATCAACAATTTGAGCTAACGTTTTTGGTGCTTGGCTCCTATGTGCGCCATTCATGCTGCCAAATATTTCCCATTGCTGCGTTTGAGTCTTCTCACCGTTTAGCTTCTGTGTGCTCTGATCATTGGTCAGAGGGATGCAGCCAAACAGCAGCTCTGTTTTGGACCTGAACTGATTAAAAACCCTGTTTACCTTTAGATTTTGAGCGAAGACAGCTACAACGTGTTCTGCTATAAGGAGAGTCAGAGTCTCTGTTCGCTTAAAGTCTTTATAAAGAAGAAGGAGGATGACGTTGCATTATGTATTGTGCATCATGATAAATCTCAACTAAATTGGAATAATGATTTTAAAGTCATTTCAAAGTCTCATTTCCAGGAAGTTACAATTGAAGGAGAGAAAATTTCCTTTTCTAAAATTGTTTTTTTATAGGTCAAAGATTTATAAAAACCAGAGAATGGGAACCGACCATAAATCTACAGATTTACACATAGAACATGTCTTTGACTTTGAAAATGTAATGTTTCTTTATTTATTGTGAAGCAAACAACAAACAGAAGAAAATAAAGAGAAAATTTCACCGTGCACACCTGTTCACCCCCCCCCCCCCCCCTTTGTAGAGCCCTTTATGGCAGCTGAAAGTAACCTTGGCTCCGTCTCTATGAGCTCACCACATCTTGCCTCTGGGATTTCTGCCCATTCCTCAAGAAAGAAAAACAGCGTCCTTAAAGTCTAACCAGATTCTCGATTGTATTGAGGTCTGGACTTTGACTAGACCATTCCAATACATTTATAGGGGGCATAGCGCAAGTTACCAGAGTTCTTGCAGAAGCTTGCCCCCCTCTGACCTGACATTGGCTGGACATTGTGCTTTCAGACCACTTAAAACACTTTGAGTTAACCGTACTCTATAAACTGTGTGAAGATGATTCCTAGTAGGGCTGGGCAATATGGATTAAAAAAATAAATCTCCGATTTTATCATACCAAAACCGATTAATCGATTTTTTCCTCCTTTTTGTTTCATAAAAAGAAATTAAAGAAATTATTTTAAAACCTTGTTTTTATGTCAAGCATTTTGTCAGGGAGTTGACCTGAATTCAAAGTGCAACTAAAAACAAGCTGTGAAACAGGGTTGTAAAACAAGATGGCAGCCGTGCCATTATAAACAATATAAATATAACAAAACATTTGCTGCTAGTGGTATTACACATTGAGCTAAGAACAAGCTTCACTGCACTTGTGAACTTCAAACTAAGTTAAAAAAAAAAAGTAAATAGGTAAATGAAGTACCTCGTATTATGGTAAAAAAAAAGTTTCCTACTTAATATTTTGACAATACATTTGCCTAAACATATATTCAGCATCACATGCTGTTCTCTTCATGGAAACCCAATGAGTGTATTGGCAAAATAAAATCCAGATTTTCCTAAAATAAAATCTTAAAGAATTGTAAATTCGAATGAATCGATTAAATCGATTTATCGCCCAGCCCTAATTCCTAGTCGCAAAATCAGAGTAAACAGATACAGTCTGAAACGCATTGTGAATAAAAACAATGATGCATTAGAGTGTAAAAAAAAAATTATGAGCATTTTATTGACAGAGTTTAATTTTATTTTTTGTGTTTTTTTCCCTAAAAAGGAGAAATATAAATTCAAGCAGTTCCAGTGATTAAAGTCACCCTCTAAATACTGGAAATAAATAAACTGCAAATGACCGTTTAGGAGGCCCTCCCACTCTGATCTAAGAACACCGCTTATGAAAGACTCGGCTCTGGGGCGGATGCCTTCTTCTGTTTAGCAGCAGAGCAAGATGGAGGTCATGTTTGTGTGTCTGCCCAGAGCAAATAGCAGAATAAGAAGTGATTCCAGAAATGTTCTAAAACATGGACACAAAAAACATAGGATGCCTATGAAAAGCTGAGCATAAAGCTGAAATAAACTAACTAGTTGACACTCTTGAGTTTTCATCTTCTTTCTTTGCAATGCCGGTGCTGTGCATTATTAACATCAACATTTTCCATGCGGCTTTCTCACAAACAGCTTCTCCCAAAGATAATTGGTAACACTTAAATCATTATGTGAGATTAATGAAGGTTTTTCTGCAAAGAGAAAGGTTCAGCGGGGTGGCACTATGGGGGTGGTTTGCAGGGACATGCTACATAGAATCGGCAGAAAGCGATGACCAGAATGAGGTAATTTAACGTCATTTATTCAAGTTTAATCAAGCACCACATCTAAAATGTGAAAAACGTATGATAATCGATATTATGAGAAGATGAGCTGCAGGAGAGGAGAAATGCATTTGTCTATGAACAAATCAATTGTTTGCTGCTGTTCTCCCCCATTTTCCTCATGCATCGTCATATACTCTCCACAAGAGCTTCTTACTTGTTTCTCAATGGCTAATACACAACATCTACTGCAATATTTAATATGAAACGTTTTTACTCTCCTCTGCAGATTGTTACAAGCATTGTTAGCATTTTTCTGCAGCACATGCTAAAGCCCCAATAGCCCAAAATAAAATAATACAGTGGGAAAGCTTTTAGCAGGGTTGTGCTGTAGACATTAGTTAGACCATCTGTGGGTATTTTGCGTATTGGGTTGCTTAGCACCGAGCTTTAATCCACGAAGAAACTTTCTGAATACCGAGCATATGAATGCAGATTTCGCACACACAGAGCTTCACTGTGTTGGGCCTGCTAGCCTCAACAGACTCATTCAGAGCACACAGCAATTAGGTTCTACCTCACAAAATAGCTGAGAAAACAGTTCTCCGGCAAATGCATTTAGGTGGAAATGCCTCACCACAGATTCACGTAGAAAACAAGCAAAAACAGATAACTGATAATTACAAAAAAAAAAATAGACAACTAAATGAATTACAAACACAAAATAGCATAAAAGAAATGGATATCAATCAAGCAAGGTTTGAATATGGAATTATGACATTCAACTAAAATGTTGCTATTCTCAACTTTCTGACCCCTAAACCATAAAATAAATGACAGGCCCGCACAAGAAAGGAGTTTCTGTTTTGCTTTGTGTAAGTGCAATAACAGAAACTCCTTCTAGGATAAATATAATAACAATCCTTTACAACTTTACACATTTGATTTAATGAACACACAATGCAGCGTGACAGAGGAATCTTAACGAAAGCAAGACGAATCTTTCATGACGAAAAACACCAAAACAAGAAAAACGACGATTTTGTAGAGCAGAAATGTGTTTTAACTTTTGCTGGGTGTGGCAAACTGATCTCAGATAAGCAAGAACAAGACAAACGGCTCAAAAGATGCTGCAACTAAGCTCCTCAGCTACTAAGGCGTTTCTTTGTATGACAACATGATGCCAAAATTAATTTTTTGTTTAAAGTTTAGACTTTTGGATATGCATTCAAAATAGCCATATGTTGAATTTAAAAAGAAAAATATATCTGGGTCAAGCCTGCTTTGTGTGCAGTAAAATGCACATTTCGGCAATTAAAAACAAAACTATAGTAGATCAAAACTACCCAAAAGCATTTAATAAATCTGCACATCGGTTGCAGTTTAATTTATATTAGCACAACCAGAAGACCGTTTGCCAATGTGGAAACCCATTGTTATCCAGGTCTAAAACCTGCACTTTATAAACCTTACAGTACACATTTGAAGCAATCTAAAACAACGATACCACGCCATTACACTAAAGCAATTAACACAACTTTCTAAACTTGTACTAACTGTTAGCTTTTCGTTGTTTTTTTAAAAGGTAATAGCAGCCGAAGTGTAGCTTTCTGTTAGCCAAGCTTCCATAGTTAGCATATTTTGATAAACAGCCAGCATACCCAAGGTCACTAAGTAGCCGCTACGTATTCTATTTTTATTTTTGTTTTGAGGTGGTCTCAATGCTTCAATTAATGAGAGAAGAGCCGTGAATAAAGCTGATCGTCGGTGACAGATGTTAAACCGGGACGCGTTTGGAAAACTGGTGTAAAAAGAGCCGCAGTGGACTAGCGTTAGCCGAGCTAGCTTGCGGTGCTAGCAAGCAGCAAATTCATCGAAATGCGCGCAGTTGGTCGTGAAATGCTGGATGTTTTAAACCCTTTAGGTTCTCCCAGATGTTCTGAAACACCCCGACGTGCTGCATTGGTTAAAAGTAACCGGCCTTTTGACGTGCGTTACCTGGAAATCACGCTCTTCGTTGAACCTAGAAAATCTGTCAGCCATTTTCTGAACGCAGCTGCAGTTTCTCCTTTGACTCCGCTTGAAGCGCCTGGTGGTGAACGAGCGACTCACACTGCGGAGGATTTACGTCTCCCTTCTACCCATCCATCACAACAACATCCACCCCGGCGCACGGAAGAAACACAGCCACTCATATCCTGTGGTGTCATTGGGTTTCTGTTTGTATTTAAGTTCTGAAAACATGTGCTAAACAACACATTTCACTCATTAGAAACACAATTTAATAAAAGGACAAAAAGGGAGTAGGCAGCAGCGAACTAAACAGCCTCGAGACGTTTGTCCTACGGGGGTACCCGTTGTTCTTATCATTTGTGTCTGAACTCATTAGAGCTTTTATATATATATATATATATATATATATATATATATATATATATATATATATATATATATATATATATATATATATATATATATAACATTTAAATGATCTCAAATGGTTAAGCTTCCGCTGCAGGTTCTGCAAAAGCTTTTTCCCTGCTGCCATCAGACTGTTGAACTGCCGAAACTGCTGAAGCCACAAAAGGGAGACTGAAATTTACCGTAATTTACTGCAATTTACTGTGATTTTCCAAGCTGTATGCAAACGAAATTTCGTTCTGTGCGCACTGACAAATGACAAATAAAGTTGTCTAAGTTAATTTAATTGTGTGTTATATTGTTTCTTTTCTATATGGCACTTAATTTTAATAGTTGTTTTACTGGGCTTCTGTCCAATGCTTTGTGAAGGTTTTTGTCTGTAAAAGGAGCTTAACAAAGAAATTTTACTTTGCCCGACTTTACCTACCTATATTATCTTTGCTCCAGTTATATATCTTCATAGGTTCCATGTTAATGCATGAACAGAATTTTAAATTAACACATTTGAAGCTCCAGCAGATCAAGGCAATTGTCTTCCCATTAAACAGGAGTCATTCTTCCCTACCATCGCCCTGTGCTTGGCGATGAATAAAGATTGTACATAGCTTGCTGTTTTTCTTAGCTAACATTTTACTAATCAACACTATCTAATCAACTGAATCTGACTATTATATCATACTGAGCTTTTTGTGATTGGTTTTTAATTGACATGCGACTGGATTTCAAGAATTTGGACTAGGTCATACATAGACTTTTGTGAATTGTGCTTGTTGTGTCATCTGCAATATGGGCTGAATGAAATCTGATCAAATTAAATTATTAGATGAATATTGGCCAGTAGCACATTGCATTTTATGACTGTGGGGTCACATGCGGTTCACACCTTAAATATTTTATCAGATGATTCCAGAAGTCAGTTATGCAGACAAATGGCAGAATCTTTTTGATTTAAAAAAGTTCTCTCATCTTAAAACTGAAATGTACTTTTGGAGTACTAGATACTGACCCAGTGTAATTCATTTTCACCAAAATAAACTTCCACATAATATACACAGACATTGTTTACAGACCCTGTAATCTACATAATTTCTGGATTATATGAATATGTTGAAATCCTAGATCTTGAATCAAATAACTGGCACTTAAGAGATTACGTAAAGTAGAGGCGTCGCCTCAAGACCCAGCAACATGCATGAGGACATTACTCTAAATAGATAATATTACACTGAAATCTACAATAATAGTAAGAAAGTTGTGCAAATAGCAAATAGCCTTATTTCAAAAAACACTTTTGATATGATAGTTTTCAGATGCCCATTATAAATAGTTCATGAATCAGTCATGCATTAGCCCACTGCTAATGGGTACACCAAACAAACGTGAGGAAACAATTCTTTTATCAATTCTTTTTGTTTCGTTTTTATTTTTATTGTGAATAATAGTCGTGTGTTCTTCTTTATACAAAATTGTTTGCCCAATTATCTTCTGCAAATTAATGATTAATTAATGATTTATAAATAGAACAAAGGGGAAATTCCCCGGCTCTCTGATTTCATTGAATACTTCAGTCATGGTTTTTGCACATCATTTGATTTTTGTTCATATTAACTTTCACAGCAAGCGATATAGACATATTACACACAGTGATTAATAGGGGGATTTGTTCGGATATTGATATTCAGAGAAATATTTCACATGCTCTTCCAAGATGTCACCACTCATTTCAGTGTAACATACTCCAAGAAAAGGCAGTTTGAAATTTACAAACAGGTGGCTTAATGTCAGTCTTAGAGAGATGTCTGTAAATGTACTAATTGAGAAAGATACAAAATGTTTTTAACTCAACTCTTACAATTTGATGCATAACACTCAATACAGTAATGAAACAAAGAGCCCATACGTGTTTACATAATGACTCCACCTTGTGTCAAATCAATGCAATTACATTGGACCTTTTGTTTATTTACATGTTTTTTTTTCTTTTGCCACTGTAAGACTTGATACAACATCACAGTGTTGTTTTAGTCAAATTCAAAAGTGTGTTTATTTTTATGCATTTGACATTTTTATTTAAAGGGACTTACAAATTAATATATACTAATGCAATTAGTATCTGAATTAACAAGCTACTTAGAGGGAAGACCAGTCAGTTTCTGACAGAGGTGACATTAATTAAGTGATACAACATTTTCTGAGGTTTAGCAAGTTTAAGATTAGTAGTTCAGGTTTCATGACTCGTGATTTTATCTTTCATTTCCATTACCCCCAGAGCAAGCCTGTGAAAAAAAAATAGCTTTGATTCAAGGATGTCACTGCTGATAAGTTATTTAATATATTTATGAACAGTTTTTTTATGCTTCAAGTTTCAAAATCGTTTTATCGTTTTATTTTAGTCTAGAATTCATTTTGGTTTATTTTAACTCATATTTTAAAAAAAACCTATTGAGTTATACATTTTAGCAAATTTAAGAAATACCATTGAAGTAGGAAATTGTCCATGTGTACCATCAATTAATTTAATCCAATAAACCAATTAAACCTTTTTGTTTCACACTACACGTCACATTCCTCCAACAGGTCAGTATCCCCTCAGTGAGGGATCAGCTGGTTTGTCCCCACAGCACTTTTTGAAGCTGCATCACCAAAGACACAGGATATGGACACGGCTCCATTTTAGCATATTTGTGACTGGCTTTTGGTACACATGGATTTGATATCTTCTCAAAGAAAACATTTCATCTGTGCATTACGCAACTCACACCAAGTGGCAGTTATTGCATGAGTAGCACTCTCACTTCTGGAGCCCCCAGCCAATAAAAATCAAGGAAATCGTCTAACTTCTGGGACAGGATAAATGCATTGCAGTAGTGCATAAGGTACACAGAATAAACTCCCCATTCTGAGTGCACATGCAAAAAAAGCAATTAAAAATCTGCAGTGCAACTGACAGATAAGTAATATTCTTTCTAAGAGCTTGAGACACAGCAAGAAAATGCGATGGTGTGTGCAGGACCTGTGACATCCTCAGATCAAGGTGTCACTGCTGTTTTAGTTCTAACTGGGAACACTTTACAATTACTTCCCTTAAGGTTTTATACAGTATGTTATACAATTTTATGCAGTTTGGTGGTCAGCTAACATACTAGTGAGCGGCAAAAAACTAAATAAAAAAAAAGGGATGGCAAGGCAACGCAAGTGTATTTGTATGAGTCTATTCATATGTAGGGTGATTTATAATAATTATGGGAGGAACAAAGGAGCAGAGATAAGAAAAAAAAACACCTGATACATAAAAAAACAATAGTATGTAGCACATAAAAACATTAAACCATTAAAATTACCAAGTTTACGCCAATAAAAAGCGTAAACACGATAAAGCAATCATTGACCTACACTGCCTCACCTTGTTTAGTCGTCGTCCTGACAACACTGACTAGTCTCTGATGAGTTGATGTTTATATATATGTTCATACATGACCAGCAGCTCTGAAATGTATTTAGCCTCAAATGCATTTAGTGCTTTATACACCATTGACAGAAATATATCCAGTATATCATTAGATTTTTAAATCAAAGCAGCCAGTTGATTTTTATTTAATCATTTTGGACCTGTAAAAGGTAGATTGCAAAAATCTAACCTAATACACACACACAAAAAACCCACAAAGAACACATCTTTGTTTTTTGTTTCCAGGTCGATTTTATCTGGTTATTAAAGTTCACAATCATAACGGCTAGTTTGTTTTTGTTTGTTTTGTTTTTTTGTTTCTTTACTTTGTGTTCTTTTTCTTGCTCTGTTGTCTTTAGCCCCATGGAGACTAGTTTGATTTGGATTTTCAATCATGCACATGGTTGTACCAAAAAAAAAAAAAAAAAAAAAAGCAATGACTTCTGTCTTTTCTACATTATCTTGGTGGAACTTCTGACTCACTCATGTATATTAGGTACACACTTGACTCTGTGATTGTAGAGGACTTTGGTCAAATGGTGACGCAAAATTAATGACCTGTTTGCAGCATAGATCAGCATAGATAACGTAGCAGATGTTGTAATTTGAGCAAGTGAGATCATGCAGTAAATTACTGAAGGTGAGTGGATGCTTGGAAGATGATTAGTTGCCAGAATATCACCCAGTTTCTGTCCAAAACCACAAAGGCAGGAATGTAACAAAGACCAACAGCTGCAATTCTTATTCTGATGTCCATAGAGCATAGATTTCAAGGTCCATGAGTGCTCAAAGGTCAAAAACGTTCAAACTGTCTGGCAAAATATTTCACCGAATGTTTAAGCAACAGAAAATCTTCAGTGTTTGAGTTTCATAATATGACACAAAGTGTGCAGTATTTATGTAAAATGGTTGACTCTGTCAACTCTGGAGTATAACTGTTTTTCAAAAGAGTTAACGAGATTTACAATCATTTATTTATTTTTATGCTAGTTTTATATCAAGGACATAGGTAACAACTATGTTATCTACTTTAATCTGGATGTGAACTCCACTTTTCATTAATTTGTATCCAATAAAGGGATTAACACAAACCGTACTTTTAATTATTTTAAATTACTTTTTCGTTTCATGTATTCATAAAGATATTTTTCTAATTTATGAAACGAAGGGAAAAATGTATCTGTCGAAAACCTAACTATAGTTTTATTTTTTCTTCTTCTTTTTTGAATTTTTTGTACAAGGTAAACCCTGGATTTTTGGTTCATACGTCCATGTTCATATAGCGTCTTAAGAAACTGACTTGGGTGCCCAAAAGCTTTTTATACGGTGCCTAAAAACAGCCTGCTCAAGCCTCACTTTCAAATTAAATGCATCAGTGTCACTTCCATAAACATGCAGGCATATTATCAAACCACAAACCACAATAAGAACACTTAAATAAAATATTTCTTTATTGTCAGGAGAGATCATTTTTTTAAATTGTTAAGTTGTGCTACTAAATAATTTCTTTTTTAACAGAAATACCGTTTTAATGTGAAAATCCAATCGGAAGCTGTCAAGTGAGGCAGCGAGATCGACTAGAAGTTGAGCGCTTCTATCAAGCCGACGCCCCATAATAACCTTGGAAACGGTGAGTTGATTGTTTGTTTAATTTCTTGTAAAGTTAAACAACTAAGGCAGGTTATCATCTCCCCGGCTCTTTTCTTATTTTTCGTCCTGTCATGGCACTGCGTCGTCGAAATAATACGTGGCCTTTCGACAGAAAACGAGAACTACTGTGGCTAAAGATGTTTGTATAAAATGGCGCTGAGATGGCGAGAAGGAAGTTATGGTTTTTAATGCACTTAAGACAGCAGGGAAGTAAGCTGTGTCCTAAAGTAAAAGTATACTTCTCTGTAAGTTGTGCGGCTTTCATCTTTACGTCAAATGCTGAGGGGCATCATTGTTTAAGATGGGTTAAAAAGTGTTTTACTGTGTGGCTGAGCAGTTTTAACAGCCTCCCGCCCCATGAGGCGGATGTTTCTGATTAAACAGCTTCTGGATTCCTGCCTTCACGACTTTTTGCCTTTCTTAAGAAAAAAATACACTTAGAAATACGTTAGGAAATGAATAAATGCATACAGAAGAAGACAAGTAAACGAAATAGATATAAAAATATCTTAATTGACATAGTCCCCCTCCCCTTCGCCCCATAAATCTACTTTTTTCCTATTTGCTATATTTTCCACGTACAGCTGAGCATACCTACACATTGTATGCCTATAAATCACATTTGCTTAACTTCTAGTGTCTAATGTATTTGTTTAAGTAATTTGTTGCATTATTTTTATGTTTTTGCTCAATTTTCACATCTCTGAATTGTCTAAATGTTCATTACCATATTTAAACTTGCAGCCCCCCCCCCCCCTGCCTCATACAGCTGCACAGAAATCCTTTTTATTTATTATTCTTTTTTTATCTGACATTTTGATTATTTATACAGAGAAAAAAACTAACACAACGGATACAGCACAAATACAGTTAACAGTAACAAATCAATAGGCATGTACATGCTTTATAGCAAATACTTTTCCGAGGCAAACTGGTTATGTATATATGTATGCAGATACACATATACCCACAAAAATAGGTACATACTCAAAGTCAACAGTCATTCCAGTTCACATTATTGACCTTTTAATTTTAAGATGGTATAAAACTGTTCCCCATTTTTTTTTTTTAAAAAAGCCTGTGATTTCCCACTAAGGCAATATCTTAATATTTCTACAACTGCAACCCCAGAAATTCAACCAACCCACCTTAAGTATGGAAATCCTCATTTTATCATGAATAAAGGAACACAACTCGATTGCATTCATACAACTTCTTGTTTGGTTGAAATTGGGGCCCGGCGATATTTGTTTAAAAAAAACAATCTCCCATCTTGACCAATACCAAATCCGATTAACTGATTTTTTTTTTCTTCACCATTTCTGTTCATAAAAACAATTTACTGAAATATTTGTAAAAGCTTTGTTTTATTTCAATCGTCTCACCGGGGAGTTGACCTGCATTCAAAGTGCAACTAAATACCAGCTGTGAAACAGGCCTGTAAAACAAAATGGCAGGCCCTGCCAACGCAAACAAGGAAAATATAACAAAACGTTTGCTGCTAGTGGTTTTACACAATTAGCTAGTTTCGAGTATGCATCTAAGAACAGGCTTCACTTCACTTGCGTAACTTGAAACTAACTTAAAAAAAAGGGCCTTATCTTAGGGTGAAAAAGTTGTCTGTTTAGAGTATTTTGACAATACATTTCCTCAAACATATTGAACATTGCATACTCATCCAAAAAAGTAATCCTCATCAATTTCTAATTAAAATAAATTGCTAAAAATCAATTTATCTCCCACCCCTCATTGAAACAAAAAAAGTGATTTCTGCAAATACGAAATTGCTATTACATAGCTTAATTGTGTTGGACTCCTTGGCCCTGTTATTAGAAATGTTGCAATACAAGCATAGCTCTACTGATTAAACACAAGCTACGTTGACATGGACAAAAGTAATCGGAATAAAGGTCCGATCCGAATAAAACAGCGTCATGTAAACAAGCCGCTTGGAATATGATGATCCGATTGAGCTCAATAGGAATAAAATTGGAATCCCAATGAAAGGGGTGGTTTATGCCGACTTGGAAATCCGATAAACGTGCAAATAAACGCTTGTCAGGCTCAAGTTATTCCGAATGTGGCAAACTGACCCGAGTGCGCATGTGCGGCCGACGTAAACGTGACGAATTTCTGCGTCGGTTAGTGGCAGAAATATGTCAGGAAGCAAAACTGTCGTGGCTCCCGATAACAACCTTTCTGTTCGGAAAAATAAAAGAGCTCAAACCAAAAAAAATAAAAAAACAAAGCAACTGGACATATTTTCAACTACGGAAAACAAGTCCAGTTGCTTTGTTTTTTTTACTTTTTTTGGAATGACCATGACCTGGATGACTGAGAATCTTTACCAGCAAAAGAGCTCAAAATTGTTGCTTACTCAGTAACAATTTAACCGTAATTAGAACATCTTGCAAGTCCAGCCTGGGCACTCGGAGGACAAACAAACTTGTGTAATACTGCTATGTTTTACGATTTTTTGCTGTTTAGAAAAGACTGAAGTACTTTTCTTCTTTTTTTTTTAGGAGAATTTGATAACTGCGCATGTCAGAGTGGTTCTATTCTGAATAAACCCAGGTGCATATACACGCAAGTTATGATCGGATTGATTGTGTGCCCATATAAACGGCGCAATCCGCTTATTTAATCCGATTACATTTTAACCCGATCGTGAAATTTTGTGCATGTAAACATAGCTAGTGATACTGCCACCTGTTATTAAACCTTTATAAGGAGTGTTGGTGTTACTTGAGGGGATAAAAAGTACATTACTAAGTAAAGGAAACAGAAACACTAAACAAATTAAGAAATGAAAATCAAAAAGAAAAACATAGTAAAGTAGAAAAAGCAGCGAAGACAAAGCAAGATCTATTCAGAAAAATAGATTTACTGAGTTGTTGATCGCCTGTTTTTGTGTGTTTTGGCTCTTAGTCCACAAACTTTAAGTTTTCTGTACATCGCTGTATTATTTCTTATCGGTGCATAAAAAAAATGTTGTTTTTTTTTGTTTGTTTGTTTGTGGCGTGCAGCCGAGCCAGACTGTGCTCCGAATTTCCTGTGTGCATTAGTGGTTTCGAAGTGAGTCGTTTCGCTGCTCAAGAGGAAAGAAAGTGAGATTGTGTCAGATAGATAGAGCAGACAGCTCATATGCTCGCTCCAAATGTTAGATGTTGTTGACGATTTCCTCACTGTGATCCCAAGGTTTTGTCTGGAGTCGTACAAAGGCAGTGTGTTTTTATTTAAGTGTAAGGCGAAATGCATGGTGGCGTGACGTGACGTGGGAGAGCTGCAGCGCTCATCAAACTTGTGCGAAAGGTGAAAAATCTGTTCACATTTCAGGATGTCTACGATGAGTCAGAAACTCATCCCAACCGATGAGTCAGATGCAGAGAAATGTGACATTTAAACATTGCCTGGTAGTTACTTGGCAAACAACTTGTTTGTACTTATCCATTTTGCACCAGTCCTCTTTTTTGACGAACATGCATTTATTCACACTTACAAGAAAAATATTTCTATTTACTTTTTTTTGCGTATTGTACTTAAAATTGAGAGTAAAGTCGTGCGAAGCTACTCGGCACTTAAAAGGGATTCTGCTTTATCTGAAACGCCAGCATTGTACCTTGCTCTTATTCTGTGTGATTAAAATCTTACATAATGATATTTGAAAGCTGGCATTCTGCTTTTACCACAGTTAATTGTCCGCCAGAGCCATTATCGGTTATTTAGGACACCGGTTACAGGATAACACGTTATCCTTTTATAGTTGGAAGGCAGAGGGAGCAAACTAGCCGTAACGGAGTGGGAAGGAGGAGGAGGAGGAGGGGGGGAATATGGGGAAGTGTAGCTCCATTTCCCATAAGTCAAGTGAGCCAGCTCCTCCCCTGTTTGGCTGGCGGCCAGCATCAAACAAAGTAGAGAGCCGAGCAGCAGAGGCTGAGCTTTTGCGGCGTTGCTGAAAACCATGAAGGATAAGGAAGGCAGACGGCGAACACGGTGAATGTCTTTGAGGCGATTGAGAGCGGACGCCGGGGGAGAGGTAGCAGTTAGGACCAGAATCTGTCGGTACGTGTTTACAGCGCTCCGCCTCATGCATACAGAGGTGTTTTTATTGCTTCTTCTTTTTTCTTTTTTTTTTCTTTTTTGGATTTCCTTTCTGTGTAACCGGGGCGTGGCGGTGCAGAGATGTTATACGGAAGTAACATTTTAACCGCATTGTTCTCAGAGAAGTTGCCGTGCATGAAGTCGGCGGTGAAGGTAATATGCAAAGTCTAGTCACGCTTATTTAAAACTTCGGACACCGGTTTGGTTGTAGGTGCGTTTTGGTAGTTTAATGTGATAAAATAGAGTAGAGCTATGTGGGTGTTTCAAATTGTTCGAATCAAGATTTGAGTGTTAATCTTGGCGATCAGGGAATGCAGTGATGCAACAAGCTGCAACTGCCTCTCCTCATTTTCAACTCAGGTGAACTTTTGGTTCAAATCTATTTGTTGTACAAGTCCAGCTCGCCTCTCTTATGCAGGTCTCTGTTGGTAATTCAGTCCGTGTCTTACCTAATATAATTAATTTGACTGAAAAGAATAGTACTTGGTTTTAATTAGACCGCTGCAACCCTCACAACAAGGCCAGGGTTTAATTTCCTGTATCGCTGCAGACGTTCAGAGTTTAGCTTTAACTCGATATTCAAGTCTTTCTATTTGTTGTCGGGCGCTTGAATTGCATAACCTAATATGTTGACGTTAAATTGGGCTATAAAAAGCAAAGAAAGTGTTTGCCCAGTTGATGACGTGAAACACTTGCTGCAGTTTTCTGTTTAATCGGAGCTCCTCATTCACAATTTGCTAAATTTGTTAAATGCCCTTTAAAAACAAGAACACTTGTTGAATGGTTGAATTTAAAATGTATGTATTTGGTCATTCCTTTTTTTTTTTTGTATAAAACTATAAAAATAGTCTCTAAAAAAATGTGCTAACCCACTTCAAAGAAATTGGTATTCATTTAGGTATCACACTTTGCTGGAAGAGGCAACCATGTGAATGTATAGAAATGCTGCAAATCCATTATGACACAGAGTTCAGAAGTCACCTGTTATATGAAATACCATTGCCTGTTAAATTTCCAATAATCAAGGCATTGAGTTGGTCAAAATAGAAACTAGCTCTTTCTTGAAGGATTCCCTTCTTGAAATATACAAGACTTATTAAAAGGGGCTCTGTAAAATAATGAAAGTGCATCATGTTAACTTTAAATAGATTTTTGTTCACCTTAATTCATCTTGTGTGAAGATCTGGGCGATATAGCTTAAAAATATAAATCTCCAGTTTTATTATACCAAATCCAATTAACAGATTTTTGTTTCACAAAAACAGATTAAAGAAATTATTTTACAAACGTGCTTTTATGTCAAGCACTTCATCTGGACGTTAACCTCAATTCAAAGTGCAACTAAACACACGCCTGTAAAACAAGATGGCCGACCTGCCATTGTAAACAATGCAAATATAGCAAAACGTTATCTGGGCTAAGCGTATCGGCCGATACCGATCCGATACTACTGTTGAATGGATAAACTGTAAATCTTGCATTTGAGTGAAGTTATCAGGCTTAAAAAATAAACATTGTTAAAAAAAAAAGTTCTGCATGTTCTTTTAGCATGTTGCTTTTGGAGGTGCTTATTTAAGTTTGTGGTGTTGAATTTACCAGCCTTATCACCCCCTCGCCACTTATGCATTGCAGATGCTGCATGTTGCAGTCGGACTTGTTGGCGTATCAAGTTTGAAATGTTTCCGAATGGCAGACTTGGCTCGGTGTGGCACCGGCTCCATGGTGCGCTGTGTTTGCTCATCGCTAGCTGCTGTGTGTGCTCTGCGTTACCGCTGTTGCAAACATAGAATTGAAATGACTAGATCGTCGTAACTGTATCGCTGTATGGTATTAATAAAAAATGAAATGACTAGATATGGAATGCTGAATCGGCATCAATCATCCGATATCCGATCCAGCTAATTGGTCAATATCGGAGCCGATATACGATCCGGGTATCGTATCGGTGCATCTCTAGCTAGTGAGCTAAGAACAGGCTTCACTTCGCTTCTGTAACTTTAAACTAACTAAAAAAAATAAGTAAATTAAAGTGTCATGTATTATGGTAAAAAGTTTCCTCTTTACAACATTTTGAGATAGAACATATAGTTAACATTGCATGCTATTCTCTTCATGGAAGCCCAATGAGTGCATTAGCAAAATAAAATCCATATTTTTCCAACAATTAAATTGTAAATTAGAATTATTCAATGTATCGCCCAGTCCTGCTTGTGTGCAAGGTCGGTGTCTTCTACTTGTTATTGCCGTTGTCACATTTCCCCATTGTGGGACAGTAAAGGCACTTCTGTGTAACTGACCTTTTGGCTTTCACTTATCGGTACAACTTAAAAAGCGTTTGACTTGAGGTTCTCTCTTTTCCAGATCGATAAGATAAAATGGCGGTGAGGCAGAGGCTTTTCAATTCAACCGCTCCGTTCTCCGGTTCTCCCAAAACCGAGCTGAAGGGGTCCTATCCGCCCAGCTCCAGCAAGGAGCAGGAGACGGAGGAGGAGGAAGATGAAGGGAAGGACAGCAAACTGGGCAACGTCCAGGAAGCAGAGTGGATTCAGACGCCACTGATAAATAAACTCCTGACACGTGGAACTGCAGAGCAAGTTGGAGAAATGCCAATAAAGACTTCTACCATCATTGCTCAGGCTGAATGTAAATATATTTTCATAATTTTGAGGATACAATGTTTCTACCGAGTGTGCCTGGACACTAACATCAACATTTTTATTAGGTGAAACTCAGGACTCCCAGGAATTCAGTCCCTCCTGCTCTGAAAGATTCGTCGCCTTCCCAAATTGTTTTACCAGGTACGTCCGTGTGTGTCTCAGAGCTCGTTACGGTTTTCCTCACTCATCTATGTGATAAAATGAATGAAAATAACCCGAATTTGTGCTGCTTAGCATTTCCTCAGACCACAACCATGTGGCGTGCCCAATTCCAGCCTCTTCTCAAGAGGCTCATCCAACGCTGGATAGGAAGAGCCAAAGAAAGCAAAAGAGCAAAGGAAAGAGAAAAAAGCAGGGGAAGGGAAAGGAGAAGCAGCGGCGGAGACATCGGATTCCCTCCGGTGTCCCTGAACAAGAGAGTGGCCTGATCCAGGTGAGAACAGTTTCTTTTTTCTATTTCTACTCAAACACTTATTGGCATAGCGGCAACTTGATGGTAACTGAATTTAGCTCATATTAGAGTAAGACACTGCTATGTAATCAGCAGTCTCTGATTACCTTAACCATGAATTATGTCATATTTAGGGTAAGCACTGATTGGATTAAGTGTAACCTAGCACTGATTGCATTACGTGGACGTGGAAAGATCTTGATTGCTTGGTTTCTGCCCAGCATCTGCCAGCATTTTGCTGCTTCAGACTTCCTGCCTTCACTAGGAACATTCCTGTTAAATCATCTATTAAATCCCAGCTTATCCATTAGAACATTTACTTGTTTTTAAACACTGGGTTGATTCTATGCTGTGATATTTATATTGGAAGGGATTTTAAAGGATGTGCAATGCCACATTTTCTGGAAGTCTGATGCTCAGCCTCTCAACATCCCCTTGGCTAAAGATGCGGAAGTGAAACGCTGAACGTCGTGTCCGTTGAATTTTCAGCTTCTAAGCATGAAAACGTTAAAATTTGACTTTTTTTTTTTTTTTTGCTTATCTGCTGTAGGAGGAGTTCTCCATTGGAGGAATTAGCAGCTTCAGCTCATCCCGCTGTAGCAGCGTTGAAAGCTTGGTGGAGCAGGAGTCTGGCAACCCTCTCTACAACAGACAGCTCTACCCGACCGGCTCAAGCTGCTCTCCCCTGAACTGGCCTGACCCCGTCTATCCCCGGCTCCCCAAGTTCCAGTCGTACGAGCAGGACATCAGCTCGGACTCCTTCAGCAGTGAGGGAGACTGCTCCCTCGCCCTCGCAGGCCTCAGAGGCGTTGTGAGCGAGGCAGATCCTTGCTACGCGGGGCCATTTTTCAAAGAAGTGGAGAGTGAGGCTAGGGAGGAGGAAGAGGAGCTTTTTGCAGCTGATTCTGAGTGCAATGAAGGGATTATCTTCTACCATGATGTATGTCATTATCTTTCTCTTCATTTTTTTTCCAAAAGTTGTTTACATGAAATTAAAATTGTCCTTTTCCTAAAAGAAATTCCACCTCGTGGAGTATGAATACAAGGAGGGAAGCGAGTATACTCTCTCACGTTTTATCAAAGAAGGCTCCTACGGCGAGGTCCACAGTGCTCAGGATGTCAACACCGGATTCAGATTTGCAGCCAAAAAGGTAAACTTGCTTATATTGCCAACCTTTTTCGTTTCCCTTTCCAGTGTCTGATTTAAAAGGGTAACATGTAGAATTTGTTCTGTATCTCCGTTTTTTTTTTTTTTTTCTTTTAAACACAGATTGCTCTGAAGAGATTCAGCAGTGAGGAGGTGGGTGCGTGGAGTGCCCTCAGATCTCCTCGTATCACTGAGCTCTTTGGAGTGATCAGAGATGGACCAAATGTTGTCCTTTTAATGGAAGAAAAATCGGGTAACCAAAGCCTCGCTTTTTCCTGTTTAACAAAAATCACATTTCGTTGAGAGTATCACAGCTACGTGCAGCTGGTGCTCAGATGTACTGAAACGAGGATAGAATTTGTATAAGTGGATAATTCTGCAATGCAAGAAATTACTATTAATATTCCTTTAATTTCTGCAGTTCAGACTACTACATTTTTACAATAATACATGGACCTTTTCAAACTTTATCATAAAGCTTTTCACAAGACTGTGGCTGTTTCTGTTGTGTCCAGGCTCCCTGGGTCAGCTGATTATGGCGCGTGGCCGACTGCCAGAGGACTTAAGTCTTCACTACCACTCCCAGGTTTTAACTGCCCTGGAATACCTAGCACAGAAGAAAGTGGCACATTTAGACATTAAAGGTGTGTATTTTTAAAAAGCCTGAGCTGAGTTATCCTAAAGCTACAAATGTGATCGACGCGAGGGAGAAAACCGATTGATCTCTTGACATAAACAGAAAAAAGGAAATTCGATTAATCTTTAAGTTTTAATAGACTAATGTGACGACAAAAGGTAAAGGTATTTGCTTTCTTCCACTTAAAGCGTGACAAACAGGCATATTTTTGTTATTGTTGTTAACTTTATGACTGAATCATCACTTTTAAATATCAGGAAGAAACTCCAAAGATTGGTATAACTCTACAAACCCCTTAAATATATGAACTCTCTCACTTCTCATAGTATCGACTGGAAAATATGCAGAGAAAGTAAGAAAAGTTTTTACTTAGTATTCCTCTGAATAATTTGTGTCTTTGTTTAGTTGTTGTGTGGAATAGAAGTGTCATAGCTACAGATTTGATCTTAAAGCACCTGTGTGCTGCTGACGGGCTGGGAATTTCCCACAGCGTGAGTCACGGCCACTCTTCGGCAAGGCGCATGTGCACTCGATCAGGACGGCAAGAAAGCAAAGGGGGGGGTGGGTTATGGGGGATGGGTAGAGGAGCAGGAAGCACTCAGCCAGACGAGTAGAGCGAAGAAAAGAAAACGAGTACAGAAAGCGAGACAAATGCAGAAGAAAGGGTTCAAGTAGAAAAAGAGGGGGAAGGACAAAAGGAGGAAACAGAAAACCGAAAGAGAAGTCTAAAGGAGGAAGTGCAACAGATGAAACAAAGCAGAACAGCAGACAAGCACGATGCTTTGTTTTAAAAGCTGAGGCGCCACCTGGTGGTCAGGACACTACAATAAAAACAAGAGTAACAGCAGTCTCACCCCTCCGTTCAGAGCTGATCATAGGCTGTCTAAGGTCGCTCCGGCGGCCTTATTTCTGATTATTTCAGCTAAAACGAGGCATGCGCGAGGCCGCTGAGCTGCGCAAAGGTTAATGGCTCTGCTTGCTTCTCACAGCTGACAACGTGTTGCTGTCAGAAGACGGGAGAGACACCTTCCTGTGCGACTTTGGACACGCAGAGAAACTCGACAAGCAGGGCCAGAGCCTCAGCGGTTCCCGAGGTAAACATTGTGCAGCTTTAGCCAGTCAGCTGTCTGGTGTGGAATGTATCCAGTCCTGCCTGAATGTACCGTTTTCCCGTCTTCTGAACAGACCTGAAGGGCACGGAGACCCACATGGCCCCTGAGATTGTGAAAGGAGAGCCCCGTGGAGCCAAAGCAGATGTGTGGAGCAGCTGCTGCATGTTGCTCCACATGCTGAATGGCTGTCAGCCGTGGACCAGATACTACACCTGTAGACTCTACCTGAAGGTGCTTCTCACGCTCACCCAGTTGATCTGCTCCTCTGGTCGTTCGTATCAAACCTTAACTAAAGTGTCTTTTGTGTACATAGATCGCAAACGAGCCTCCGCCAGTCGGAGAGATCCCACCTGACTGCAGCCCTCTCACGGCTGAAGTTTTAAAAGCTGGACTCCAGAAGGATCCAGTCAAGAGGCCATCGGCATCTCAGCTCAAGGAAAAAACTGACAGAGCTCTAAAAGAAGGTAAAGATAAGCTTTGGTGTACTTTCTTTCGTTTTGGCTGTTTTCACGCTATTTAGGACACATGCAAGAGTGAAGCTTTGCTCCTGGGGGTCAAACACTCTACTGGTAGAGATCCAATAACCTTACGGTCTATCAGGTCCCTGTGATTGCAAAGAAAGTAAATTAGATCTTAAATCATAGATTTTACAAAGCTGTACAGGATTTCCGCTACAAAATAATTGTTTTCAAATGCATGGTAAAGCATATGAGTCCCAAGTCCATGAACCATGACAAATGACATGTCTACGGACTCAGGGGGACACCCCGAGCACGGGGAACCAACTTCCTAGTCAAAGTTATAACAATTTTTAATTTTCTTTTGTCACGCGTTGGGTGTCTGAGGATCTGGCTTGAAGAGAGGAGTACAATGAACCAAGTTCGAAAGAGCTGTGACCTTCCTACGAGGACTTATGACCATTTTTGGGTCAAATTTAGACAATTTTTGCTTAACTCAAGAACTGTAAGTCCCAGAGAGATGGGGACACTTCAGGCAAGTTAGGAGACCCCCAAAAGGGGGAGGCGGAGCTTACTTCCATCCCTCTATCTCCCTTACTTTTTTGTCAAAATTCATGTTTTGTTGTCAAGACTAGGGCTGAACGATTTTGGAAAATAATCTAATTGCGATTTCTTTTCTTAATATTGCGATTTAATGCAAGTTTTCCCCCTAGTTTAATTTATCATGTCTTTTTAAACATATACAAACAACAAATCAATTTGTTTCCTCGCTGTGCAGATTAGTTGCTAAAAGACCCACAGCATCTAAACTCAGAGCAGAAATGATTGCGTTCTACCTACGATATAATTCAACCAAAATTGCAATTTTGACTTTTCTCCGCATTAACCACAAGCAACAAAAATGCCCTCTAAATAAAGATGTTTGTAAACCAAAACTATTTAAAATAAGAACTTTTAATGTTTCTATTAATCAGAATATTGTTCAAGAGAAGAGCTTTTAGTTGATTTGGACATCAATACTTGTTGAACATAAAGTGCAACCAACAAGCAAGTCTATGTATTAAACTGATTGACCTGTACTTAATGCTATGCATGATTATATAAACTCTAAAACAAGTAATAAAATTAGATTATCTCACTGCTGCAACTGTCTTCCCTTCCATGTGGAGGCAAACCCACTTTACCAACACCTAATGGACGTGTCTAATTCCCTAATTCTTACAGAGCCAAAAATTGCAGACTCTGCGATTTGGAAATTGCGTTTTTTTAAATCGCGATTATATTGAAAATGCGATTAATTGTTCAGCCTAGTCAAGACGTGGTTTTTATCCTATAACCCTAACTGAGTTGTCAGTAAGAACAGTTACCATATTTTGTGTATAGCCTATATTTATGAACTTCTACTAACCTTAATTTGAGTTGGAAATTAATTTAAATATAATTTACGTTAAAATATACTTTATTTTTTAAAAACCAACAGCTCCCGCTTCTTCCTGCCTGGCTGCAAAGTTGGCTCTTGAATACTTTGTTCCACGGCTCTCAGGAGGGAAGGAAAACTAGCGACGACAGTCCTATGTTTTCCTATTTAGCGTCCTTGTAGCTACATTTAGCGACCGACCCCTCTAGAAATTTTCTTTCAAAAAGCAACAAGCGACTTTTAGTGACGTTTTTCTTTTAATGGTGACTTTACCGATAGCACCAGTCGTTCTGGAGTCACTGTAGTGAGACCTGCCATGAGAGTTCCCACTTCCCTCAGCGCTGTCTCACAGGCACACCACAGCGGCTCCTGCCTCGTCAATTAAATGTAGTTTCTGTTTTTGAAACTGTTGCACTAAAATTATTCCCTGAATTTGGTTCACACTCAGCTTCAGTCACTTATTCACCTTGTTCACTTTGTGTGTCTCTGTCTTGTTTTCTAAGTAGTGTTATGTAGTGTGGATTCAGGCAGTGTATTAAAATTCATTAATTATTTTGTAAAGGCAATTTTTTTAGTTCCAAACACACTTAATAACTATGTTATTAACTTTTTTGTCATGGCAAAAGCTCACCCACAGTCTTGGTAACAAATGTAAGAACAAATACATTTGTTACCCACACACACAAACACACCACCACAGTTTATAAAAATCCTAAAGGAAACCTTGCTGTACTACTCAAGTCTTCAGGAGCTGCTTATCCCTCGACTTCTAGATTTATCCCTCATCCAACACACCTATATTAATTTAATGGCTGATAACTATGCCTCTGCAGAGCTGAAAGACACGGGTGAGGCATTTGAGTCCTTTGATTCAGGTTTGTTAAAGAAGGGATGTGTCCAAAAGTTGCAGGACAGAGAATCTTTCAGGACTGGAATTGGGCACCCATTGAATAAAAGCTTTCATCAACCCTGATTCGTCTGTACATATATTGCCGTTCTTAATCATCTCAAAAATGTAGTCCAGTGGGTTTGTAATTTAGCAGAAGAAAACCAGGACACTGGGTTGGTTTATTGTACTTTTCCAGCAAGTTTGAAAGGTGTTAGGACCGTATCTGATCTGTGAGATGGTGAATGAAGAGTGTAACTCAAGTGTATATGTTGTTTTTTTTTTTTACTGCAGTTGGAGGATTAAGCAGCTCAGTCCAGGGACCCTACACAGAGCCCCTCTATGTTCCAAACAAACCGCCTGATGACCTGCACCCCATCAACAGCAGTAGTGATTTTGAGGAACACATGAAGTCTGCTGACAAAGTCATAACAGGCCTAAGAACAAAAGACAAAATGGTTCAGAACGACGTGGAGACCAGCCCCAGTGACCCAAAACGAGAGTCATGCAACACTTCACAGATGTTCATCCCCGAGCCAAACATCAAGAGAAACAAGGTCTCCACTGTGCCTGAGCTTGAGCTCCGCAAACTGGAGCGAGGTGAATTGTTTAATATCCAGTGATGTGGTCATCGTCGTATGTTTGATTTGATGCTAAAACTCGGCTCACGCTCTTCTGTTGCTTGTTTTCAGACTTCTACCTGAGCAGTCTGTCCCAGCTTCCTTCTGCTGAGATGCAGGAGCAGCTCCTGTCTTGTATTAATAGTGACCATCATTCCAACTGGGAACTACGCGATAAAAAGGTACCTCAAATAGTTCAAAAAGTTAACATTTGAGTTGTCAGTAAATGACTTACCATGTGGGCTGAGACTAAGATATAATGACTTGTGTGCACTTTTAAAATCCCTTAATAGTCATGAAAAAGCTCTGATTTAATATATAGCGATGCCTGATAGAATAGGTGTAATAAAGCCATTAAAGACACAGAAAAGAAAAAAACTATTTTGTAGAACTGTTTTATAATTTACCACAAATCTGTTTAACTGGCTGAATTTTATTCCTCAAAGGACTCTGGACGCTGGTCCCTCAGCCCTGGGGATGATTACAGCTCCGGTTTCTGCTCCTATAACAGTCAACCAGATGTGCAGGTCTTCAGTTTAGATCTGCTTGGTCAGACACCGCCCTGCTGCTTTGAAGGTGAGATAAAACCCAGAAACATCTGTCCTTCCTCCAAACCGTCCAATATAGTCCAAAACCCACACACGCCGGTGTCTTTGCTTTCTGTACAGGGGTGGACGTCTGCATCAGAGACTTCAGCAGGAAAAGAATTCAGATCAGAGAGAAACGGCGGGTGAAGGTCGGCCACATCGCCACTGGCATCAGTGATCAGGTTGGCGTCGGCAGCTTTCACACACCTTCACGCGTCAAAGCGATTTATCACAGGACGGCGTGTTAAAGGGTGGTTTCTGTTCTAGATTTCAGAGCGGGTGTTCACCCTGGAGACGCAGCACGGCCAGCAGATCGGTCACGATGAGGAGGTGCTGGAATCTGGTCTGGAGCTCCGCTGTGTTCCTGCCCCAGACTTCAGCTCAGCGTGGAGGTGGAGGGTCAGGGATGGAGCGTTGGAGACGAGCAAGACTCCTCATCCTCACCCGCCGCTGGCTAAAGAGCCACAGATTTACTCCGTTCTGAACTGATTCAAAAGCCAGTGCTGTTTTAAACTGTGCTTTAAAAGTAGTAACAGCTTCAACAAAAATATCTTATAATGGTTAATTTTGTAGCGTTTTTGTCTTGTGATGTTTACATTTGACTTTTTGTTACTTACCTTTTTGAGGCAATAAATTTGCTGAATTATGCTGAATTTGTGAACAGCTGTTTTCATCTGTTAAAGCCATGTTGTGACTCAATGCTGTATTTAGTCCATTCAGTTTTATTATGTTTACAATGAATAATGTGTTTTGTAGAGAGCCACGTGAAAGTTTGGGCAAACAAATTACTGTGAAACAGTTAACATGACTCTTTTATATTTCTGGTTTTACAAACAAATTGGTACTGTCAGGGTTGTTTTGCCTTTTTAATTGTGAATTACTGCTCTCAGATGCAAAGGGACATGTCAAACTTGGAATATTGTGAAAAGGTTCCAATTTTTTTTGTCACTCATTTCATAAAGTGGAACTTCGTACGGATTCAAGTATTGGAAGTATTTCATGCCTTTATTTCCTGTTCCAAAATTCAGTGTTTCAGGAAATGTGAATATTACATAAATCAATAAAATGTTTTAAACACAAATATCAGGCGTCTAAAAACTGCTCATTTTTCGGCAGTCAGTATTTTCCATGGATTACTGAATCAATGTGGTGTGGCATGAGGCGATCAGCCTCTGGTTCTGAGGGATTCAGGAAGCTCAGGTTGCATTGACCTTCGGGTCATCTGTGTTGGTTCTGGTGTGCCACCTTGACAATGATCCATTGATTTCTCTATGGCGTTCAGGTTAGGTGAGTTTGCTGGCCAATCAAGCAGTAACACCGTGGTCTTTGAACCAGATTTTGGTACCTTTGGCAGTGTGGCCAGATTCCAGGTCCTACTAGAAAATTAAATCAGAATCTTCAAGTGGCTTGTCAGTACCAGGAGGTATTGAAGTGCTATAAAATATCCTGGTAGATTGCTGCATTGACTGTGGACTGACAGCAGATGACATGGTAACCCAAATCATCATTGACAGCGGAAACGTCTCACTGAACCTCAACCGACATGTTTTTTTTCCCCCTCTGGAAGCTTATTTTTCAAATGATGCCAAGTAGTGGTGGGTCGATGAGGCGTCATGAAGCGTTTCGACACGTTTCCAAACTGTATTGTATCGATACTGTGTCACTGAATACCTGCTGGACCTTAAAAATCCCTACAGGCAACCTAGTCGACTGGCTTAACTGACACTGATTTGATGACCTAATATACACAATAATACAATTTAAGTCATTGTATGTTGCATGTATTATTTTATAATTTCATTATTTTAATTTTTATCAAATTTCATAAAATTTATAATATCTTAGATTTTTTTGATACAAGCAATAAGTAATGTGAACCTGTATCATAACGAAATAACCTCTAAGTAAACATGTTGTGAATGAGGATGCTTGAGGACTGGCATTTTTTTTTTTTTTTTTTTTTACAAATTTTTATTAAAAAAATAAGTTATTTCAACATTTTGATATTGAGTCTGTTACACTTTTTAGATATAACTTCTCCAGCTGTAGAAAACACCCGCTCACACGGCACTGATGATGCTATATATATATATATATATATATATATATATATATATATATATATATATATATATATATGTGTGTGTGTGTGTGTGTACATATCAGAATTAATTGGGAAAATCTAAAAATTGCTCTAAAACCGTTTGAACCTTTAAAGATCCGGTATAGACACGGATCAACAATAGACTTTTTGGGGGAGTATTAAAGAGATAAAATTACTAATGTGAGAAAGAAAAGTCATAGGAGAATAAAATAAATAAATAAATAAAAGACAAAAGTGGTAATATTATGGGAAAAACGTCATATTATGACAGTTATGGGGGGGGGGGGGGACATTTCCAGAATAGTCACATTTTGTAGAACTATCTTAGTCCTGGAATAATAGAGCCACGTTAAATTCTTATAATTATTTGTATTTTTTACGAGAATAAAGTCAGGAGAATAAAGCCAAAGGGAAACGAAAATAAACTCGTAATATTAGAAAAATAAAAAAATCTTACGAATATAAAGTATTTTCTGAACTTAAACTCCCTCTGATACTGTTTAAGTGACTAACTGCAGATTTGCCACATTCAACATGGCGGACGCTCTGACGCGTCCGCAGCATAGGCAGAACCCGTCCAACGAGGCATTTACGTTTATGATGTCTATGGGACCACAGACATCATATACTCTTATTATGTATGGGACCCATAATTTCCTTACTTTGCTCTGTCAACCGCTACAACAGGATTTGAAACTACCCGCTTTGATTCTTCTAACAAGATTTCTCCATTTTTGTTCAAAAAATGTAAATCCGTAGAAACTTGTTGTTTTGAGATTTTTTTTAATTTAGTCTTGAGTCAAGTGTTACGGTGTATGTTTTTTGTTGTTGTTTATTTTTTATCAAACAGCTCTCATGTAAATGAGATCCTGGATCATAGTGAGAAATAAAACCTATAAAAGGTTCAATAAAAAAAGACACTTCTGACATCTGTGGTTCAGAATACACTTTACACAATGAATGCAACATTTATAACTTGTGTAGGAGTTGCCTCTTCGCAGTGATGTGCTGCCCCCAGCCTCCGCCTGAATGAGCATCGCTCAACAATCCTCTCAAGGCAGTGGTTATCTGTGTTGCTGGTGCTTTTTATTTTCTACCACACTTTTTTCTTCTGCTCAACCTACTATGAATCTGCTATTAAATACCATTTATAAAAATTATTTTTTTAAGTTGCTGTCAGTGAATATGAGACAGTAAATGTTTTTAATTATCTTTGATTACTTTATAATTTTATTACAGCCCTTTGAATCGTCTGTAAGCCATAAGCATGATTTGTTGTATGAAACTTAACTAACACTGCTGCGCACTCTAGTGCGCATGTCCATTTAGGGTTGCGCGCATTTTTTTTTCTTCGGTTTGAGTGCATTTACCACTCAAGGTACAGTCAAGTATACGTCACGTATGGTTTCGGTGCTTTCACGGAACGTTGGCTCGAACGTTGGTTTCGGTAAGTGCAAAGCTTTTGTTTTTAATTTTATCACTCTTCGATCGCTCTTTTTGTTAGCATGTTAGCCAGTGTATGTCTGACCGCGGGTTCACAGAGGAGACCTTAGAAGCACAAGTAATTTAAATAAAAGTGCTTTGACTTGGCCTGGAGCCCCATTGTGCTAATTTGTAATATTTCTCCTGCTGCACAAACGATAGTTTGTGCTGCTGTCGTTTCGGAGATATTATAAATTTCAATTTCAGCCGATGACGTCACCGTCCCTCGCAGGTGCAAAAGAGCGGTTTAAAAAAAAAATGCCCGCTACCGTTTGTACTGAGCTTAATCCCAAATAAACAAAATGGTCTGTTTTCTTAGTGCTTCATTTGTCCAGGTATAGAAAAATGTAATTTGTAACATTTCTCCGCTGCTATAGTTCCGTTGTATATGAGTTAACGTGTTATCTTAAGGAGGCGGGGGCGCTCAGTGTCGGCCGCGCGCCTTGGTGTCCGTTATGCTACGTTAAAGCTCCGTTACCAAGTAATGTAGCTTTATCAGCTGCTTGTAACCGACACCACATCCAGGTCAAAAACTTAGGTAAATAGCCTGAATGGTAAGTGCCTCGTTTGTGCAGGTTTGTACTGTTAAAATTATCGTTTGTGCTGCTGTCGTTTCGGAGATATTATAAGTTTCAATTTCAGCCGATGACGTCACCGTCACTCGCAGGTGCAAAAGAGCGTTTTTTTTAAAAAAAACAAAAATTGCCCGCTACCGTTTGTACTGAGCTTGATCCCAAATAAACCAAAATGGTCTGTTTTTTTAGTGCTTCATTTGTGCAGGTATATAAAATGATTGTTTGTGCTGCTTTCATTTCGGAGATATTTAAGGAAAAGTCCAGCCAGAATCAGAATTCAAATTGCTGAAAGTACTTTAAATATAAATGTATTACATACTGTTCATTAAATGATAGGTTTTTTTTAAATTAAGAGTCATTTTTGTTTGAATGTACTTTTGTGGAGGTTTCCATAGCTGTGTCTCAATTCGCAGGCTTCGTCCTTCGAAGGACCAGCCTATACAGCCTTAGGAGGACCCAGCCATCCGAGGATGCTCCGGAGGATCCTCAGCCGTTGGTAAATGGGACCATAGACATCATATATACGTAGACGCGTCATAGGGCGCAGGTTCGCACGTCAACGTCACCGCCATATTGTATGTGGCAGAAAAAAGTTGAGTTCTGCTTGTGAACGTGGATCAGAAGAAGATGCCACATTCTTGTGCTGCAATAAATACACACACACACACACACACACACACACATCACATATAGATATATATATTATATATATATAGATATATATATATATATATATATATATATATATAGATATATAGATATAGATATATATATCTAGATATTCTTTATATATCTCTATCTCTATCTATCTAGATCTCTCTTCTCTCTATCTCTATATATCTATCTATCTCTCTCTCTCTCTATATTTTTTTTTTTTTTTTTTTTTTCTTTCTCTATCTCTCTCTCTCTCTCTATCTCTCTCTCTCTCTATCTCTCTCTCTCTATCCTCGTGTGTGTGTATTATGAATATAAGGATCAATTTGTTAAATCTAAACATTGTGGTCTTCATTATTTCATACCCCCGTGTCACATGTGAACCTTTAGGAACAGACTTTTTGGGTGAGTATTAAAGAGGTAAAATTAATAATATGAGGAAAAAAGTCCTAGGTCAATAAAGTAAAAATAATCAAACAAACACAAAAGTGATAATGTTATGATAAAAACATCATATTATGAGAATTAAGGGGGAACATTTCCAGAATAATCACAGTTTGTAGAATTATTTCACTCCTGGAGTAATAGGACCAGGTTAGATTATTTTAAATATTTTTATTCTTTAGGAGAATAAATTCAGGAGAATGAAGCTAAAGGGATACGAAAATAAACTTCTATTACAAAAAAATACTATGAATACAAAGTATATTCAGAGATTAAAGTCCCTCTGATACTGTTTAAGTGACTGAGTAACTGCAGATTTGCCACATTTAAGATGGCGGACGCTCTGACGCATCGCAGCATAGGCAGAACCCGCCCAATGACGCGTCTACTCTTATATTATGTCTATGAATGGGACCACACATGAATACGTAGACGCCGTGTCCTCGGTTGAGAGGCGTGCCGACAGAGCGGCCATCTTAGGTCAGACCAAGCTGCAGTGAGACATAATACAAGTCAATTCAGGAAAATGTACTTTATGTTTTCAGACACTCTGAATCCGGTGAATTCTCACCCGATTTCCAGATAAATCAACTGACTGAAAACGTCACCCCTTTAGGGGCTACATGGGACCAATTGTAGACTGGACCACAATCCTTTCTAGACGGTATTGTCACTTTTAGTAAATATTACTTCATGTTTATTATTTTCTTATGCACCATTGCAAAATTATTACATAAAAAATGTAAGAAAATGATGATAAATGTGACATGTGTATTTGATAGTCTCTTATCAAATATAGACAACTGTTTACTATAATACATTTAATACCTTTTCATATCAATGGAATTATATCTAAAATATCATGACAAATGATAACAATGATAAATAATAAGCAACATCTCTAAGAGCGGGTTTGTAATTACAAATACTTATAGCAACTAACACAGCATTAGACATTATGATAGGTGGTCACTGTGGCTTTTAGTCTAAATCAGGGGTTTTCAAAGTCATCCAATGCAAGCCTCCCCTTGGGATATGTAAAGACAGCCAACCCCCCCCCCCCCCCCCCCCCCCCCCCCCCCGCCAACCACAAACCCACCCCACACACGTCCCTGCAGTAAATGCATCTTTCTTTTGTGTTCCTTAAATGCTGTGTTTCAAAAACAACTGATAGCCCATGTCATGGCCCAGTTTTTGGCCCGCCTGATTTTGGACATTTTTTCGGGACCTTCCTCCTCCCATATACTCCAGTCTCCACTCCAGATCTCTGGCACCTGTCGCTTCTGATTAATGAAAACTGAGTCCACCTGTCCAACAGCTACTTATGCTCTCCTCAGTCAGCTCATCCTTGCCGGTTTGTCTTTCGACTTCCCTCGTCTCTTGACTCACTTCTGCTTACCTGTTGGGACCAGACTACGTCCTCGAACCCTCATCGTCTTCTTTACCGCCTCCTCCGCCTAAAGCCTGCTGAACTCGCGCTGCTGCGCTGAGACACTCCCTCGACCCTTTGCTGCAGGAGTGGGCTTCCTTTGTGAAATCTTCCACTGTTCAGAATTCAATCTGAGATCAATTATTCATCATGGCATATTATGGCATACCACATGCCTTCGCTATATGAAGAGCAGCTCGATAAGATGCCTCAGTTGCCTTGACATTACTGGTGCCAAACGAGCGCATTATTGATTTTTGTGACTGCAATTCATCCTGTTTCCTCTCAAAACATTCCAGTGGCTTGTTGACTAAATTGGTGTGCTTTGTTTCCATATGACGGCGCAGTTTGCATGGCCGCATACTGTCATTTGCTAACAACTCTTTGCACACTACACATTGTGGCAGAGGTGCGCTCTCAGAACTGGTCCATGAAAAACCTAATAATCATGATTGTATATCCTAAGTTTTTTGGCAGACTCCTCCCTTTCTGCTGACTTCTGTTGTGGTATAAGAAAACAATGCATTTCGTTAGGCCTACTTATTCACTCAGACAAGCACAAACAATTAGCCTACTGCAGATGTTTACAAAAAACGTTATATTTCTTTGCGTCCCCTCTGCGACTCTTTGGCGCCCCCCAGGGGAGGCGCGCCTCACTTATTGAAAACCCCTGGTCTAAATTATTGTTTTCCTGTATTTTTTCCAGTGTGTACTAGAAGAGGGATGCAGTGGACTTGTAAGTTCTGTACTTTTGTCATTCTAAAAAGAGGCCAGCTATTAAAGCATTTTAGATTAATGCATAATGGCTTCACAAGAACCTCCCCTATACCATGTCTTTATCAGCAGTGCATTTGCACATTCAAATCCTTGAATGCCCTAAAGGTTATTTTATCCAGATTTTACTCAAAGTTGACCAAGGAAAAAGATTATGTGCAAACCTTTGTCAAGTGTGTGAGTTTAACGAAATTTACAGTGAAATTTAATTTTTAATTTTTATTTTTTTTTAATGTGTTTGCGGTTTTAATGGCACGTGTTTTATTGACAGTGAGCTGACAGGAAGAGGGTGCAAGATGCGGGAAGACAGGCGGCAAAGCGCCACGGGTCGGAGTCGATCCCGGGCAGACCATGTCGAGGACTAAAGGCCTCCTAACATGGTTCGCGCTAACTGCTCCGCCACAGGCACCTCCACGCGAAATTTAATTTTCAACTCATTTACGGAAGCATCTGAAGTTGATGCAAAAAGTGCAGTGCCCCTATCTGGACTGTGACTTTGAGACAAACGTCTACTCTTAACACACACAAAAATAGGAATCCTGACCAGAAGTATTGCACATCCAGTCTTCAGTTTAAACCAGGAATAGTTGTGCAGCTCTATGGCACCGAGGCGATCACCCCTGTCCCAGCTGTAGATGTCACTGGTTTAAAAGAAGAGGATTGGACAGATGTTGGTGTTGATGTCAATGACCTAGACTCTCAGCTTGAGCATAACTTGGCCTCACTTTTCCTGAAAATGCAGACAATACCGAACATATCTAAGTGCTCTCCGAGAAATCATCCAGGAAATAGGACAGGTATTTCAACTTTCAGAACATCTGATGTTGTCTGTGGTTGAGGAGGTACTCAGACGTCATTATCCTGACATTGATATGCTGTTGTTAAGGAGGTAGTCTGTGCAGTAACTGACACAAATGTATTGGACACACAACTATTGGAGGCTCGCTTTCAACCTCCAATAAGAGTGCAAGTTACATAGCGAAAGAATTTCCTGGCGTGGAACTGGTTGAGTTTGTCACTGAGAAACATGGTCAAAATATAGTTTACATTCCACAGAATAAAATTCTTCAGACACTGTTGAGCAAACATGTTTTAGATAAGGCTCTTACCATCTACGGCTCTAAAGGAATTGGATACAGTAACTGTAAGGATGGTTCTCACTTTAGTAATAATGCCCTATTATCAGAAGACGAATTCAGAATTACCCTCGGGTTGTATATTGATGACTTTGAAGTTGCGAACCCACTCGGAACATCTAAGAAGAAGCATAAGCTGTGTGCAGTATATTGGGTTGTTGCCAATCTACACCCAAAATACTGCGCATCCCTTCATACCATACAGATGGTCATTTTATGCAAGGTAAACACTGTTAGAGAGAAGGAATAGCGTGAAGTCCTACGCCCACTTATTGAAGACCTAGCAACGTTTGAGGAGAATGGAGTTTATCTTGAAAAGTTGGGAGCAAGCATTAAGGGGACTGTGCTGTATGTTTCAGCAGATAACTTGGCTGCCCATGCGTTGGCGGGATTTCAAGAGAGCTTTGTTGTGGAGAGAATGTGCAGGTTTTGTATTGCCACACGAGAAGAAATCTAGACAAAAAATGTCAGCTCAGGTTGTTACATGCTGAGAACCAAGGATGCCCATGACAGACAGGTTCAGGAAGTCAAGCAGGACGCATCTAAAGTAGCACATTGTGGAGTCAAAGATGGATGTGTGCTTGGAGAAAACTTGAAGTATTTTCATGCTGTAGATGGATTTCCTCCAGATATTCTTCATGACTTTTTGGGAGTGGTTCCATTTGGATTGCATCTGTGCATTCAAGATCTGATAAAAAAGAAATACATCTCTATTGAGACACTAAATCAGGCCATCAAAGAATTCCCATATTCCTTTTCTGACAAAACAGACAAACCTCAACCGGTTCCACAGACATTTGCCTCAATAAAGACAATAGGAGGGAATGGTCATGAAAACTGGTGTCTAATCAGATTGCTTCCCCTAATGATTGGGCATCTTGTTCCTAAGGGAGATGAGAAATGGGAGGTGATCATGGTTTTAAAAGATGTGCTTGAATTTGTTGTATCTCTGAGATTCACAGATGAATCTTTGTTTTATTTTGAGTCTAAAATATCAGAGCACAGGGAGTTTCTACTGAATGCTTTTCAAGCTTGCAGACTCAGTCCAAAGCATCGCTATATCGAGCATTATCGAGCACCCACTTGACAAAAGTGTTTAGACCTCTCATAGACATGTGGACAATGAGATTCGAAGGTAAGCACAAGTTCTTCAAAAAAGTCATTCATGAAACTCAGAACATCAAAAATATTCCCCTAACTTTGGCAAGGCGACATCAAAAGATGATGGCGTACCATTTGGACTGTGCTTTATTTTTCAAACCACACTCCAAACAAACAAAGAGCATAATGAGTTCTTCCCTCCCAGGGAACATTTAAAAAACATTTGCACCAAAGATGTGGTGTCCAAAATACAGTCCTGTCAATTGTGTCTATAAATATTGATGGGATCAACTATGCTTCAGGATATGGTGGTTTCTTAATTCATACAGATTAAGCAAATACTATTAATCAGTAATCGTTTTCTTGTGCAAACCAATGATTGTATGGCATCATGAACATCTTTGTGCTTATGAATTGACACAAAGCACAGGCTTGGTTGTCTCTCAGTTGACTGACTTTAATGATGTTTTCCCATTGTCGCCATACAGAGTCAGAGGTGCTTTGTTTGTTTCTTTGAATCATATATTATGCTAGCCTCACTCACTTTATGGTTATCTTCTTTGTTGGACTATGGAACAGAAGTGGCCAATCAGAGTCTTTGTCACTGATTGTGACATTAGAAAAATCAACCTTGATCAGAAACCAGGCAACCTTGAGTCCCTTTAGGAACACTTAAAAGTTAAACTGGCTCTACCATATGATTTCAAACTACAGTTTGAAGACCCACTTTTTAACAATGCACTCTGCAATCTGACAGATGTCTTAGAACTGCCAGATCGAGCCACACTGAAAATTATGTCTTGAATCTCTCTCTTCAGTCTCTGGCATACTGTCCTCACCAAGCACATCTGATAATGGGATACCCTGTACAAGTGAAGAAAAATCTCAGTTGATGAGATTTAGAATGGCCAATGTCCAGGTGAATGGCAACAAGAGGACTAGGGATTTTCCTGAAGGAGCGCCATCAGGTAGTAACATAAAAAGGCCAAAAAGAAGTAAGACGAATTTCTTGCCAAATTTTCCTGATGGTGAAAATCCAGATACTCTTGAGTCTGTTAGACGACAGCTTGAAAGTGAAGCATAGAAAACGATTCCAGACTCAGCCGATGTGAAGAAAATGATAGACCAGACATTTTCTTTGCGACGTAAAGAAATCGTGGGAGAACAGCCTCCAGTTAAAGTAATGATGGAACCAGTGGTTGCAGACCCCTGATCTTTTCTCAATATGGTGGGAGCTTAATGTGAAACAGCCTAATTTTTTAATTATTGTTTTTTTTTGTATATTTTTTTTTTTTATTATTTTGTTATTTTATTATTGGGTAAAACCATAAATGTAAAAAATACAACTGATCCTGCACTGTAAACAGAAAGTCAGGGATGACGCATTGACACTGCACTATACTGAATCATGACGCAAGTAATCATTTGTTTCTCTGTTTTGTTAGATTGTTTGAATGATTTATCAGCAAATAAATCTGGTCAATACTTGGGGTCCCTTGGATGTGTTTCTTTTGTTTCTTTAAGGTGTTTGCCAAGTTCTACAGAGTCGCCAGTAAGAACCTCAAGAAGGACTTCTATGAAGCTCTGGACCACCATACCACTCGTCTCATTGACCTCTTCAAATCCAAAAAAGGAGTTGTTGGTGACTCACTTGATCACCTCGTCCAGCCAATGAATTTACAAGTAAGTTTTTTTTCAAGTTCTTCATAATTACACCTTATGGTAGTGTGCTTGAGAGCTTCAACAAACTTAGAGCTGCTACTACAGTGCAAGTAATTCTTTTGTAATTTAACGGTGGAGCAGACATACATCCACAGACATTTTTCCCCCCAAATAAGTGTGCTTTCATATGGTCTTCTGCTTATTGTTTTTTTTTTTTTTGTAATTTTTTTCCCATTAGACTAATGACATCACCACAACACGCACTGCCATTCTTCAATGCCTGCCCTTGGAGATAATTTCGGCGAATTCTTCATCAGCTGCCCAGTAAGTACATTTATAATGATAATTATAAAAATTAGTTATATTCACAAGAATTTGGACTCACAGCTTTCAGTTTTACATTCACCTAACAACGATACTAACCCACAATTTTTCTTACACACATGTAACAGCAGAATTTTGCATTTGAATTTTGTCAAATAAATGTATTCATATAAAAATATGAATATTAATGTTTTTAATCATACAAACATATTTTTGACAGCTCCCTTATTCCATAGACGACCAGGTCATTGATGCGTTATTGCCACCTGCTGTTCCGGAGTATGAGTCAAACCACTACACAGCAGCTAATCCATGCATTTATCTTTAGTGGAACTGATCACTGAACCGAGCCAGACACAACCGGACTGCGTTAAATGCCGACCAGTTCCATGTGTGAGTTCTGCCCGGTTTTTCAGTAGCCCGGTTCTCTAATAACAAAGGGCGCATGAGCAGACCGCGTCATCTCCTTACAGCCAGCTGACATTTCAGACATTCATAAAAATACTAGCTTCCCTACCGTGACACGATTTCCAGTGATGATTCTGCTTAGCAGTGTGATGAACCTCAGTGTCTGTCGTTGTTTCCTGCATCTGTAAATCCTTATTAGGCTCCGTACTAGGCTACCAACTTCCGGTTCGACTTCCTGTTTATACACAGACAGATATGGCTCTCTTTTATAGTGGTTGTCTTCAGGACTTACCTCGTCTGACGGTAAATGATGTAGATCGACTCATAAAAAAATCATGTGCTGCTCCCAACAGCAAGTGGGAAAAGGGATTTAAAATGTACATAGGCAGCTATATCGACAACTATGAGGGTAAGTAGCTAACGTACTTACTATATTAAACACCTCAGGTGGTGTTTGGGTCATTTCGACCCGGGTCATTTCGATTCTTTAAGAAGAATTTAGGATGAGGACAAAGATGGCATTGTCATCTTTAAAAGACTCAGATCTCAATTGCTGTTATGAATGAAGAAAAAGCATGCCGCATTTCCCACTCTCTTTCTGCAAAGACAAAAACCAGGAATTGGCCTTTGGTTGAGACTCATCTATCTACTAGGGCTGTCAAACGATTACAAATTTTAATCGCGATTAATCGCATAATGTTGATAGTTAACTCGAGATTAATCGCAAATTAATCGCATATTTATCCTTTTATTTCTGAAAGTGTAATAGCCTGTTTTGGCATTTTAATATGCAATTTTGCAATAAATGACACTAATAAAATCCATGCGTGTACAAAAAATATTTGTATTTTGTTATTTTTCAAGCACTTTCAGAATTGGAATGAAAACATCCTAGTGCCAAATGTTAAACTCTGGACTATAATGGCTAAATGACTAATCATGATACCCTGATGTTTACACCATGTGTAAACAAATGTGTAAATAAATACCTGTTTTCATGCCGATATATTTTTTTGCCTATTAAATAAAGATAGACATGCTATTACGCATAAACATACAAATTAATAAAAATTGTACATTTCAAAAAGTCATAAGTTAATTTTTTTCACTCTCTCACACACATCTAATTCTGAGCTTTCACACCAACAACAATCATTTCTTTGAATATTTTTGCTTGCTGTTTATATCCATATTCATAGAGTTTAAGCCTGGAAAAAGGTTTTAAATTTCCAGCTCATTCCAGTCTTACACTTTGCTTGCAACTGGGCAGGAGCTTAATACCCTTGAAAGACACTGTTTAGCAACTGTTTAGTAACTCCAGGTCCTTCGTTTGGCAACGTAATTCAGCCTTAGTTTGTCAAATACAGAGAAAACTAATTAATAAACATTAAAGTGTGGTTTATGGGTTGGGGTTTCTGCAATGTTATCAACGTGCAAAAACTTATCTTCAGAACCAATCTCTGCTCAAAATGGTGATCTGCACAAAGTAATTTACTTTTAGCAGTTGTCACCGGTTATTGCACCGTAAACTGCAGAAAATACGTGCATAGTCTGTCTGCCTTTACTACCGTCGGCTCCTATGGCGGAGGGATATTTTAGCTGGATACCCTCAAGGTGTCTAGTGCAGGCAGGTCTCATAATAACCCCTGTTTCGTTACTTATTTTAGAGCCCAAATAAGCGATTTCAGTATCAGAAACCTGCCCAAAAAAAACGCAACCCGTGACTCATGAAATTTAGAAGCTCTTTTAGAAAAAAGAAGCCCAAAGTCGCATGAAATCAACGGTATTTGGCAACAGTGAGCGCTGGTCTGTTCTGCTACAGTTCTCTAGCACTCTTGAAACTACGGAGAGCGCCGAGGGTAAAAGAAACACAGTCGGGAGAGCGCGGCGGGGGGAAAACATTAGAGAACGGTGTGTGTGTTTTTACGGGCGATTAACGGCGACAAAAAAAATTGTCGGCGTTATGGTCTAACAAAGTTACCTCGTTAATAACGCGTTTAAACTGACAGCTCTACTATCTACTATTCAAGTTGTTGACAAATGTCCTTAGTTTTAGCAAATTCAATTGCATTCTGACTTTCACACCAGCAAAAGGCTCTAAAATGACTAAACGCTACAGTCTACATGTCTATCAGACAGAAATAAAGTTAGAATAAATAAAACTGTTCATTGTTTAAAGGCCTGAGAGTAGAAATGAGATTTAGAGATTTAGTGATGGCTGCCTGATCTGCAAAAGCCCTTTTCACCCCAGGCACACAACATTTATAAAAAAACTTTACATCTCCTTATTTAGAGCTAATCAATAATTATTTTGTACAGCTAGAGGGAACCAGAGGTGGCTGATTGTCGTGGTCAAAATTTAAGGTATCAGAATTTTCATTAAAATAAATGTTACGTATCTTAATAATGATCCCTTAAAAGGCTTAAAAATCTGTTACCGAGACTTTGATTAAATATACCCTCAGCCCCTTACACAGAGGCAATAGTCTTAACAGTGTTCAGGCCAAAATGTGTCCCTTCATATTTCAATAATATTTTTAAGGATGCTGGAGAGACATTCCTCTTTTTTTAAATAAATAATTTCCTTAGAACATGTGTATGAATACAATAAAAATATATTAACAATAAAACGTTTTGTATGCAACATATCTAAAAAGGAAAACATCTTAAATGACTTTGTTATTTTGTTAAAACACCTTTCTACACCGGATCACAATCAACATTCATAGTCAAAACAAAATCCACAAGTAGCTACAGGAAGAGTTTAAAAGTTTTATTTTTCTCATCACAACATAAGTCACTGCAATAAGATTTCCAGGGATCCCCGGGACAATTTTCGCCCATACAAGTGCCTAGCGCAGGGGTTTTCAAAATATGAAAGGGTGAGCCCTCCCTCCAAGGAGCACAATGCCTGGAGCGCAAAGGAGCGGAAATCCGGTTAATGCGGGGTTGCACTGTGGAGAGGTATAACCGCAGATCATCTTCAACCAGCAGCCTTGACCGGTATTTGCTTTTTATCATTGCGAGTGCGGGAAACCCACATTCGCAGAGATAGGTTGAAGTGCAGGGGTTAGGGTTCCACGAAGGCACGTTCACTGCCTTCGTGGAGAGCTGTGGAAATTCAGTCCCTACTGACAGCCAAAAGTGCGCAAGTGACACGTCACTCATCCTCTGTTTCAAGTCCATGTCACAGCTCAGCTCAGCCAGAGCCTCTTCCTCTCCTGCTGAAAGTCCATCTTTGAGTGTCACGGGGAAGGAAAATGGGTTTCTCACCCACTGGTTTGCCATTGTCTCCTCTCCATCCCCTTCTTTTCCGGTTTATTTTTTCCCCTCGCACCGCACCTCCCCTAAAGTGCTCACACTTTGAAAACCGCCGGCCTAGCGAGATAGTCAATTGTCCATTTTATTATGTTACTGATCAAGTGACACATTTTTTTTTCATGTGCCTAGCGAGATGTGTAGAAAAAAGTCAAACAGAACTTTCATTTAATTTAATACACTTTTGCTCTGACTGATAATGCATGTTCGAATAAATAAATAAATAAATAAATAATATATTGCCAAAATTAGTTTATTGGGAACATTTTTAATATTATATAACATTTTTAAATTTGCAAGTAAACCTTAAAAGTGGAAAAAGAATAAATACTTTTAAAGGGGGTTGGTCTTGTACTATCACTGTACGAACTTCTACACCAGTAGCTCACTCTGGCTGCATACAAAAAATTTTTTGATTAAATTATCACGCCCCGTTGGCCTAATATATTTCTTTTGCGTTTTTAACACTTGTTTTTTCCTCGATTTGTTAGTAGACAAAGTGCTTTTGGGTGTGTTCACCTCAACAAGACCACATGACAAAGTATGAAATTGCACTGGCACGCAATGAGTGAACAAGGAGATGCAGTGAAGCCGGGCGAGTCAGCCACGCCCAGCGGAGGTGCAAAAAGAAAGAGGAAGACACCGAGGTCAAGCTTTACAGCGAGGCATTGCAGGACGTCCTGCTGGCATTTACAGTATGGCAGCTGCATCAGTTGTCGCCATCTTATTTTCTGATAGTTATGTTCAATGTTTATGTCAGCTGATCACGCCTGGTGCAAAGTTAATAAACACTATCAGGACAAAAGCTTGGCTTTGCGATTGCGAGGACGACTTTCATGAATGCCTCTTTAGATGGAACGAACGATGGGTCATTCAATATCCTAGTGGAAAAACATCAATATTTGGTTATGGCAAATATAATTCTTTTAAAAATTGTAATATTTGTGTTTGAGTTGGAGCTACAGCCCGACAGGAAGGGAGCTTCACCTTTGTAGCTCTACATTTCCTGCTACTACCCGTCTTGACAGAGTCTCTACTCAGAGACTTCTTCCTGACGTGAGCTATGGAGTTCCACTGGACCCATCTCTTCCCGGATCCTGAGGGCAATCACGGATTCCGTTCCAGCCTCCTCCAGATGAAACTACAGGGTGATGGGGGTGGGTTTGTAGATCATGCAAACAGAACGAGACATATTGTGGGCTAAAAATCATTTTGGAAAGGCAGTTTCAAAACAGCGGCTTGCGCATTGGATAACTGATGCAATTTGTTTGGCATATAGCTCAAAAGGACGTCAGCCTCCAGAGGGCCTGCGTGCCCACTCTACTAGGGGCTTAAGCTCTTCATGGGCTCTACTCAAAGGAGTACCCCTGCAGGAGATTTGTGCTGCCACAAGCTGGGCATCATCTCACACGTTTACTCGGTTTTACAAACTTGATGTCACAGCTCCATCACATGCTCATTCAGTTCTAAGTGTGACACCAAGCACTAAGTAAAAAAAAAAAAAAAGCTATAATTGAGACAGCAGGCACTACCTGCTACCATGATAGCCTATATGCTGTCATGGTAGCAGGCGCTACTTTATTAACATGTCGGCCACCAAAATACTCTTACCTTGACTTGATGTCGCTGGAATTGGGTCAGGACGTTCTTCGGTTGTGCCCTTTCCTCCGACAAAATGCTTGCTACATATGTACTTGAATTTGGTAACTTTTTCCGGGTTGAACTGTTGTGTAGGCCGACCGCCCCGGTCCAAGCGTACACATTTCTCCTTGGCAGTCTTGAAGAAAACATCCTTCATATGCGGCCGATCAGCGTAACTCGAGTCGCTGTTGCACGTTCCATAGCAACAATGTTTAAAAACCATGGTCTTAGATTTGGAAAAAGCATTTGTTTACCGAGTAAAACCAAGGGTAACGCACGTCTCTTTTACAGCGGCGGACTATGCAAGCATGCCCTACTGCGTACCACGTGATGTGACGTCATCGTGACGTTGTGTTTCTAAAAATAGCTCGCGCGCGGTACCGCATTGAGACAGCAGGCACGTAATGTGGGATCTGCTGAGCAATACGGGAGTTAAGAAATTTTTCGTTCCCAATGTGAGACACTCACTCATGCTACTCAGAGAACCGGGGTTACAAAAGTAACCTAAAGTTCTCCTTACACAAGTTCTCCAAGCTTAACTTTTTGACTTGCTCTTGTCGACCCTCTGATCATCTTCCTTTTGTTCCTGTTACCTCAGTCGTAGTTCCTCCCATCTTTCTCCTCCCTGCTTCTCCAACGGCCCTCACATCTTGCGTATGACTATAACGGTGGTAAGAACACCAGCCAGGAAAACCCCTAAGGTCTGCAATGTGGACGACCCGAAGTAGGAACGAATACCCTCCTAAAAGAGAAGAGAAAAATTATGGAGAGGCATAACTAACGGTTGTCTGACATAAAGGTGAGGAAAATCTTTTAACCACCTCGGTTTGCAACGTAAATAGCTTAATTAGAGTCAGACATGATAAATAGCTCTTTAATATAGTAGATTTCTTAAATCTTCAGAGTTTGGAGAACTACTTAAATTGTTTAGACTACAACAAAGTCTGGTTTCTTGGGCGCAGAACATAAAGAATTGAGAGAAAAAAACTAGGACTGGGCGATAAAAGGAATAACTCAAATTTATAATTTTTTATAATTTTTTTTTTTCTTAAACCAATGCATTCATTGGGCTTCCATGGAGAGAACAGCATGCTATACTGAATATATGGTTAGGAAAATATGTTGTCAAAAGGGAAATTTTTTTTCCATGACACTTTACACATTTACATTTTTTTTTTAGGTTGGTTTGGAGTTGCACAAGTAAAGTCTGTTCTTAACTCTTTCTGTAACACCACTCGCAACAAAACATTTGTTAGATTTTCATTGCTTACAACGGCAGGGCCGCCATCTTATTTTACGAACAAGTTTCACAGCTTGTATTTGGTTTCATTTTGAATTCAGGTCAACTGTCAGACGAAATGCTTGACATGAAAGCAAGTTTTTAAAACAATTTCTATTATCTTTTTGTGAAAAAAAAATTGATTAATCAGATTTGGTATAACAAAATCTGAGATTTTTACTAAACCATATCACCCAGCCCTACTTAAAACTTTTGCACAGTGTGGTTTGTGATGATGAACAAATGTAATAAATGATGCGCTCCAGCTGTATTTTGTTTTTAGCTGGGTCCTTACCCAGCCGCCTTGCTCCCTTATCCAGTTGATCAAATTATTCCGGAGGTAGTCTATAGTCCAGTGGATAATTGTTCTGATGATTTCAGGGATTTCAGTTAAGGATTTCAGTTAGGAAGTATAAGGAAAACTTGGTTTATTATTAAGTAATAACTCCACAAAGCACAAGAAGAGGTATAACAGAGGAGCTTGACTTACTTTTATGACAAGACGACAGGCAAAGTAAAATAGAGCAACCACTCGACCCCAGTTGAATCTACCGTCAGAAAAGATCTGACAGGCGACTTTGAAGAACACGTCTTTTGTTGGGATGAGGGCAGAGTCATTGATCATCCTGAGGAATACATTATAGATGAGTTTATTTGGGACTGGAGGTTTGTAAGTGTACAGTAAGAATAAGCATTTGGACTTTTTGTGTTCGAATGTGGAGAGCGAGTCTACCTTTGTAGCTCAAGGTTTCCATCCAGTTCATCTCCGATCTGCTGAAGACACTGAGCGAGCTTCTTATGGTTTGGGTCACACAGCTCCTTTGCGCCCAGCTGTTCCCTGGTCACGACAGCGTCGCCATCTACATGCCGTTGAATCCGCTCGTAGATGAAACTAAAGGGCAGAACACAGTAAAATGGTTGATTTGCAATGCTGAAGATTTTGCAGATAAAAAAATAAACAAAAAAAGAAAAGCCAGTTTTCCAGATGTAAAATAACATCAAAACTGAAAGAGTATCTCTTTCTTTATCTCCTATAATCTTAAAAACACAAATGAAAAAATAGAAAGAAGTGTTTGTTCATTTACCCTGACTAACTTAACAAAAAAAAGAAAAAAAGAAATCCAATATGAAACTAAATACCTGTTCCCAAAGTGAAATTACAATACATTAAATGCCATTTTAAGCGTCTACTGGCAGTTACTTGTTGTCTGGAAGTTTATTTTACTGCATGGGAATTGTCTCTCGTTTGGCTTTCTAATACAAAAATATTGATTCAAAACTTTTGCATCTGGATTATTTAATCGCAGTTAGCAATATAAATACAGCAGGTTTGTTAAAATGTGCTAAAAGCGTTATTAATATTACTCTGCTACCACAAAAGCCAGCAGCATAAATGCTATTAGCTATTAATGCTATTAAGTAATAACTCCACAAAGCACAAAAAGTATAACATAGGAGCTTGACTTACTTTTATGACAAGACGACATGCAAATTAAAATAGAGCAACCACTCGACCCCAGTTGAATCTACCGTCAGAAAAGATCTGACAGGCTACTTTTAAAGAACACGTCTTTTGTTGGGATGAGGGCAGAGTCATTGATCATCCTGAGGAATAATTTATGGATGACTTAATTTGAGAGTGGAGGTTTGTAAGTGTACAGTAAGAATAAGCATTTGGACTTTTTGTGTATGACTGTGGAAAGTGAGTCTACCTTTGTAGCTCAAGGTTCTGTTGAGGAAAATATCTTAGTTGTTACATTAATCAGGCAGTTGTATGGAGAATAATTAAACAAACTCCCCAGGCCTTAGGTATGTGTCCCCCCTTGGGGGCAGGGTTGTTAGGTCATTTGGCTTGACCCCTTACAGAGTAGAACAGCCTCTTTGTTTTAAGAACACATTGGCAGGCAAGGCAGATAACAGATAGTTCCCAGATCACCCCTTCTTAAGCAGGGGAGGGAGTTGGTCCTTTAAAAGATGTGTACAGTGTAGGAAAGGTCAGACAGAAATCTTTTACATCACCATGAGCCAGGATGTCAGAGCTTGTACTGAATACAACAAAATGGTAATATAAACTGTCTCCATTGGGAATTCCTATGGAATTAAAGATGCATATTTTAAATGTTTTGCTTCTGATCAATTGTTTTTCCTCTACTGCCAAATCTTAAGCCGGGGTAAGACGGCCCTTCAGTTTATAACCAGGAGTATTGAGGTAATTGAAATAATTGAGAAAAGAAAAAAAAGGGGAAGATATCTTTTGTAAGAGCATCTATTGCTCTTACAATAAAAAAAAACTTTTAATCAGTGTCATCTATTGCAAAATAGCATATTAAAATGCCTAAATGAGCTTTTGCACTTTCAGCAATAATATATATATAATATACACCAGACTTAAATCTGGCTGGTCAAAAGAAAGCAGGAAACAGCCTACTAACAGCTTCTGCTCATTGTAGGTCTGGGAATAACAAGTGAACAGAACTAAAAGGTAAAATAGAGCCTAATCGTGTTTGGCAAAAGGACAATGCTGCTGATTTGAAAGATTTTGGTGATGCACATACACATCATTTTCCCTTATCCACTTCAGCAGAACTTCCTAAGTTTGAATGGGATGCACAACAGCAGTATTGTATGGTAACGAAGTAAAAATACTTCATTACTGTACTTAAGTATATTTTGGAGTACTTTATACTTTTCTCGAATATAATTTTTTGATGATTACTTTACTATATTTCTGAACCTAATTGCATACTATTACTCATATCATTTTGAATGTTTGTTCTAGTTACTCTAGCACAGGGGTTAAAGTTCTCCGTCACTGGGACGGATTTCCGTCATTTGGAAAATGAGTGCAAAAAGTTCGAAGCTCTCGATTTACCGGTCGATCTACGTTCCTACCCTCATCTATGGTCACGAGCTTTGGGTCGTGACCGAAAGAACGAGATCCCGGATACAAGCGGCTGAAATGAGTTTTCTCCGTAGTGTGTCTGGGCTCTCCCTTAGAGATAGGGTGAGGAGCTCAGTCATCCGGGGAGGACTCAGAGTAGAGCCGCTGCTCCTCCACGTCGAGAGGAGCCAGTTGAGGTGGCTCGGGCATCTGGTCAGGATGCCTCCTGGACGCCTCCCTGGAGAGGTGTTCCGGGCACGTCCCACCGGGAGGAGGCCCAGAGGAAGACCCAGGACACGCTGGAGGGACTATGTCTCTCTGCTGGCCTGGGAACGCCTTGGGATTCCTCCTGAGGAGCTGGCCCAAGTGGCTGGGGAGAGGGACGTCTGGGCCTCCCTACTGAAGCTGCTACCCCCGCGACCCGACCCCGGATAAGCGGAAGACAACGGACGGACGGAAAATGAGTGCAAAAAGTTCCGTCTAGACTTTTTATTTTAAAGACTTTTTTAAAGATTTTAAACAGAAACTGCTCTCAACCAATGAAACCTGGCAGGGCCGGAGCATTAGCCAATCAAAAGGAGAGTCTTTGCAAAGCGGGCTCTACCAGTCTGAGGTTTATCAGTGTTCATCATTTTAACTTTTATAAGAGCATCTCAAACTGACTACAGATGGTATGAATCAAAGTAGTGATGGTCAAAGGCTTCTTTGGATTTATGAACCAGCAAGTCAGAAAGTTCAGCGGATTGAACAGCTAACAACAACTTCCTTGGTAAGCGTGTCTCTCTGCTCTTTAAGTTAATTAATTAATTATTTCCACCTGTGGCCACGTCGCCTGTCAGTGTTTATTCCTTGGCTTTCAGTAACATGGCTGGTAAACACGGTGACCAACCAGGGATCTCTTCATGATTCGCTTTTATGTTTTATTTAAAACTTGAGGAAAAGTAATGCGCTAGATCAGCTAATTTAGCATGACGCCCTTTTTTTTTTTTAAGGGTTGGAATGTGAAACAATGTACCACATTTTACTGGGTCTGATTCAGAAAAAGTAAAGTAAAATAAAATATTCAGCACGTGCTTTTCTGAAACAAAGAAGGCAGAGCTGCAATCAGAGGGGCTGTCGGCATACCGCAGCATCTCACCTGATGAGATGCTGAACCAGGACACTCGTTAAATAAAATGACAAGGATTTGATGCATACAGATTATTAAGGAAATTACGTCAATAAATAAAATACATGCAGCTACAACATGGACTGGAGAACGGGTTCTAACTGGGTGAGGTCAGACAAAGGTGATTCTCAGAGAGCTTTTTATGAAGTTATTTTTCATTTTTACACGGAGAGGCAGTCAATGGGCGAGGACCCGAGTACACCCTGGACAGGTCTCCAGCCACTGGGCTAAAATATGACTGTTTAATTAAACTTCAAAAGCTGATTATTGTGATGTGCGATCTGTGTTAAATTAAAATGTACGACATTATCATATAGTGTTGGTTACATGTCCTTCATTGTCCAAGATTGTGGGTGGCCTTGTATGATCATAGGATTGGTTTATATTTAATGTGACAGGGAGCCAGTGGAGTTAATGTTCAGATGATACGTAGATGATGTACAGGAATTGTCAATGGATATTTTAAAAGTACCAGATTTGAATAAAGTTGACTTTGCACTATAAGCAAATGAAGTAATTAATGTGGCATGACGTCCACGGCCCGGGAAATATATGGGCTCGCTGACTTGAAATTTATTTTCAGTCAAACTGATTATTTTTGCTTTAACCCATGCTTTAGCACAAGTGCATAGTACTGACCTTACTTGAAGAAGGAAAATTGAAGGCTTACAAAAAGGTTGTATGTTCTGTCTAAACTTGGTCTAAATTTCTCCTGCACTTGGCTGTTTATATTATATCAAGTGAATTTGACTTTCAAAGTTTACCAAAATCTAAAAAATGTCATTCAAACTGCATTTGCTTTGTTTTACTTTTTACTTATACTTTTGATTACATTAACTGAGTACATCTCTTTTTATAGTAATTTTCATACTTAAGTACAAGACATTTCAGATACTTTAAGACTTTAACTCAAGTAACATTTCAGTCAGTGACTTGGACTCATATTCTATAGAGGTGCCTATACTTTTACTTCCAAAAAAAGTAAAAAAACAACAACAAAGCAACAAGTCCAGTTGCTTTGTTTTTTACAAATTGTTTTACAAACAAATGACCATGACCTGGATGACTGAGAATATTCTCCAGTATACTTTTACTTGACTCTGAGATTTTAGTACTTTATACAACACTGCACAACAGCAACCGAAGAAATACATAAATCAGGCCGCAGAAGAATGGATCAAACACACAGGTGTGGATCCTAAAACAAATCGGTCCAATTTGGGTGAATTATTTAGAAAAGTAGTGTTAAAAGGTGTACCCTTCTTCAGTATCTCGGCTGATTAACTTAAATCCTGATATGAATGGTTGTGAATACGCTCGCTGGGAAAAACATTTGGTACACTATTTGCATGTGGCTCAAAGGGAGGAGAGGAAGACAAAGCAAGAGGTAGAGGAATTATAAGTTAAATGACTAAAATTACAGCTACTGGAAGCAAAACGGAAAGTGAGTAAGAGAAAGAAAACTATTGAATATATGAATGTATCAGCAGTTACTTTTAATGGTGCTCCAACCCTGACGGTCCTACCTCAGTCTAATTTAATTCAAGGAGGGGGGCTGCCTCCTCCTGTTTTTTATCTTTCATTTAATTACAGGTCTGTCGGTCCTGCACATGGAGGTAGATGGCAGTGTGGTGGTCAGTGCCGATTCGAGTTTGGAGCAAAACACTGAGCATTTAGAGCTGATATGGTGAATCTGTTAGAGCACCCATCGACATCTGCCACAACTGTGGTTGTCCTGAACATTGGCCGTGTGATTGTGGGCTGTTACACCCCACCAGCAGGTCAGCCTGGCATGGAGTCACCAATTCCTAACATGACCTCACCTCCAAAAGGTCAGTACCCCAGCAAGGGGATAACGCTCCCCATGAACAATGTTTACACGCCCTGAGAAGGATGGCCAAGGCAGGATAAACGGCGCAGATCCCAAGCTGTCAAGGGAAATGACTGCATGAACTTTCAGCACACATTGGAGCCACATATTTCATCAGATTCTGAGTTGTGGACTGAGACTTTGTCACTGCGGTGCTTCTCAGAGACATTACAGCATCAGCCGTTGCAACACGTGGGAGAAGGGATGCTGACATCTATTGCGACTGTGAACAGAGTCCAAGGATCTGGTGTTCTTTCAGAGTTCCACACATGGAAGCTTTGAATGCGAAGTCTAAGCTCCTATCTCCTTTTTGCCTGATCTGCCGCATGTCAATCTGATCTATGACAGGAACCACACAGACTGGTAACAAGAATCTTTAAGGTAAAACACAGATAGTTATGTCTAGGAATATATATGTGGCAACCGAGGGCTGCTGCTGAACAACTTTAATGGGTTGGATGTGATCTGGATGGCATGTTTCCTCATGTTTTTCTTTCTCTCCATGTTTTGAGCACCAGGCAAAAGGATCAGGGAAATGGTTAAATGTTTCCTTCAGGCAACCGATTGAGCACCTACCAGCGCACAGGTTGCTGTTTTGAAAATATACTAATGTAACTTTTCTGTTATGTAACTGATATGCAGTGTTGTATAAAGTACTGAAATCTCGGAGTCAAGTAAAAGTATAGGTACCTCTATAAAATATGACTTTGGTAAAGGTCCAAGTCACTGATTGAAATGTTACTTGAGTTAAAGTCTTAAAGTATCTGAAATGTCTTGTACTTAAGTATGAAAATTACTATAAAAAGAAATGTACTCAAGTAATGTAATAAAAAGTATAAGTAAAAAGTAAAACAAAGCAAATGCAGTTTGAATGACATTTTTTAGATTTTGGTAAACTTTAAAAGTCAAATTTACTTCAAATAATATAAACAGCCAAGTGCAGGAGAAAATTAGACAAAGTTTAGACAGAAAATACAACCTTTTTGTAAGCTTTCAGTTTTCCTTGTTCAAGTAAGGTCAGTAACCTGACACCGCCAGATAGATTTGCTTCGCATATCCATCTGGAAACCTTCCGTTGAAGTAATTTTGGGAAGGGGCGAAAATACTGGTTAGCTGATTGGCCTATGTTGGAGATAGACAAGCCAAATAAACCAATCAGATCAACGAAGCATATGACGTACTGGTCAACATGCTTCGTCGTCGCTCATAACAGAGCGACGACGAAAACACAACCACAAGCCAAGCTACTCTTGCTGCTGCAGGTAAAGGCTCGTTAGCTCAGCAAAGAAATACTCTGTAATTCCGATAAAACTTGCTCGATAGCCACGCTAACGCTAGTTTCGTCGGCTGAAGCTGCCATGTTCTTTAGACTGAACTGTCGCGATTCTCGTTGCGTCACACCTCAACCCGCCTCAAAGCCAACGCTGATTGGACGTTCGTTTGGTGAACGGCTCCAAATTTTCTTTAACGGAGAGTAGCCAGACTGATCTGCGAGTGAAACCTTGAAAGGTCGCGAGATCAGGATGGTGTCACGAGGCTATAAGGTCAGTGCTATGCACTTTAAAATTTCACACATCCAAGTGCAGGCAAAATTTAGACCAGTGGGTGTATACTACGAACATGGTTAAGTGATAAACCAGGTCTAGTCAACCTACAGGAAGTGGTAAACCTGCTAATAGATACACCTGCAGGTTGTCATTTAGTTAAGAAAATTAGGACTCTCTGCTATTAGATGCTTTAACTATACCACAAGGTTAATTTAACCTGCCCTACCACTGAACCAGCCTCTTATCCTGTTGGTGGTGATAAACAAGCCCAGGCAAGTCCCAACTTTGTTGCAGTCAATCAGTAGGTGGGGTCAAAACACTTGCGTGCGTGAGTCTCTAAACCAACGAGTAACTAAACCAAAACATTGAAAATGTATTGGAGTAAAAGTATGCAATTAAGATCAGAAATATAGTGAAGTAAAAGTTATCAAAAAAATTTATACTCGAGAAAAGTATAAAGTACCCCAAAATATACTTAAGTACAGTAGTGAAGCATTTTTACTTCATTACTATACAACAATGGTGATATGTTCTTTTTAAACATGAGTTTTAATTCTATTATGGCCAGGACCGTATTGATCATAATTAAACAGCAGAAGGTGTACTTTACCATCACCATCATGAGCAGAAAATCCACTGGGGTGGGAATACTTTAACGTGCTACACTTACATTTAAGGTTACTGTAAATTGTCTCTCTGGGTTAACTAGTGCAGTCATAAATCTAGTGCAGGGGGGTTACTATCAGTGTGTCTTCCAGTTTTACGACGTGGGGCCTCTCTCTGGAATTCACAGATGTGCTCTGTTTTTAAACAAAATACTATAATTTTTGAGTTCAATCCATAAGTGAATAGTTGCACTTTGGAGTTTTCATTACCAGGGGTACAAATGTATAGACTGGACAAACATTAAGATTTTTCTATTTTACATATAACAGTTGCCAGCTACGATATACCAGACGGCCACCAGGATTTGTTATATTACCAGGTATTTTTAATCAGGTTATAAAAGATGTTTTACATGTCCTTGGCCCAGAAACACCATCCTGATTCAGTCTGGTTTTACGGTCTATACAAATAAATTGTAAATTGCCAGAAAATGTGTTTTTTCCTGGGCTGTGTTATTTTTGCAGGAATATCTAGTATTTACCCTGGTCACAAATAGAGCATCCTCACAAAGTCGAACTGCTGCGCGTGACACAGCCTATCAGGCTGCAGTTGTCATAGCACTCTGCTGTTATTAATTTTACGCAACCTTTGAGGGACCTCGTGAAGATATCAGGTATGATGAACTTGAATAATATTTTGATTTGGATTCAGGATACAAGGAAGTGTTTATCCTACCTCAACAAAGATAAGCATTCGCAGTTCAATTGACTCCCCTTGACGACTTTATACTGTTCTCTGTTGATGTTTTTGTAACAAAATTTGTTTTGTTTCAAAAGGAAGATGGAGAGAGAATAGTGATATTGTAGCATATCAGTAAATGTTGGATAAAATAGAAAAACAGAGGGCAACATAATGCAGATAAGTTTGATTCTATCCGTGCGAGCAGCTGGTGTCTAGGATGGAAAAGGTAAGACCAGAATTGAAAGTTAGTTCTGTGGAAGGCCCTCAGGTAAGAAAGTAATTTTAAGGACTAACTGGAATAGGATTTGTAACAAGTTGATAGAAGTTGATAGAAAGATAAGTGAATGTGTATATGGATCCAGTATGTGTTGGAAAAACAGTGCATGTCAAATGATGTTAAAGGGGGATTGCAGGATTTTTGACATGAGGATGGTATTTATATTAATTGAACAGGAACTGAGAGAGGAATTGATTACAAGAAGAGTGAAGGTGGAGCAGAGCAGCTTCAGAGGTTCGTTGAAGTAGAATGGGTGCTGTAAAAGGACCTGATGGTGTTTCCTCTAGGATTAAAACAGGATTGTTTTCTGAATCACACAGAGTAGGAACTCTGAGGTTGAGTAGAGGTTAATGAATTTAATAGAGTGGTGAAATACAGTTAGATCCGCCGTGCTGAAAGGTTTTGTGTGAAATGGTGCGATGTGTGGTAATTTTTAATCCAAAGAAGATTCGGACATTGTTACAGGAAAAAAATTATTTTGATTTCAAACCAAAAATTAACTAATTTTTGATTCCACAGACATAGTGATCCCCATCAGAGGTTTAAAGTATTTGTGTGTGTGTGTGCGTGGATTCTTTTACAGGACAACCAGAGGCCTGTGAAAGGAGAGGACAGAGAAACTATGATAAAATGTCTCATTTAACTATTACATTTCTAGACGTAGGTTTCCTGACAGGATGAAGTTGGACAATGGAAGGTGGTAAGGATTAATTTGAATCAGAAAAAAGTATTGGCTAAAATGTGTGCACAGACTAAATTAACATGGGTTAAAGCTTTGATGTTTGTTTCTTACTGGGGTGTCAAATCGAAGTGTTCAGTTACTTCCGCTACAGGATACATTCTCTATGACTGGAAGGAGTTTTCGGGGGAACGACATTAAACTCCAGGATTCACAGATGACACGAAATTTGATGTATAAAGATTGTCTTGTAGTTTCAGATTGTATAGGGGAAATAAACCAGGATATCGGAAGATCCCAAGGACTGTGAGGGAGGAGTACCATCCCCCCCGACATCGACTGAGTGTGCTCTAAAGGTCATCAAAAGAAATATGTTGGAGCCATGATTTAGGGTGCTTGACCAGATTGCGGAGCCGTGCGTGCCAGCCACAGAGGGTTCAAGGAAACTTCACCAGAGCAGCTTTCGGGTCAGACTCCCTGACTAAGAGGGGCTTTCACCTACCGCCCACCCGTGCCATCTGGCAACGGGGCAGCTCGATGCGCCGATTGCCACTCGGAAGAGGCAGCAGGATTCTTATTTTGTTTTCGTGATAGATTAACATACGGCTGTGTGGAGATCGCGGTTCGGACAAATTAATATAACCCATTATTTTTAAGGGCAAGAAGAAGACATCTAAGAGACACAAGACGACATCAATGATAACAAATGAATACATTGTGTAAAAAAAAGAATTTTGTAATCACCGAATTTGTCTTATGAGTTCAATATTCCTAAGATGTTAAATACTAGTACTGTTAGGATCTTGGTTTTGCATTGCATGATAATTTGGTCTTTATTCTGTGGTTTGATTGGATTGTAGTACTTTCATAGGTGATATTAATTTCTAAAAAGACATCTTTGTTAATCTAGTTTAAGACTCCTAGAGTCATTTTCAGTCATTATAATGGTAGAGCGTACATTTAATAGGAAATCTTTCAGTGCGGAAAATAAGACCTCCTCCTCAGTTATGAGATTAACAGTTTCTTGGTAGCTGCAAATATATAATGGGATAAAACCTCACGGATAAAGGTGCTTTTTATTTATTGGTTCTAGTATGTTTTAGGATTTAGATAAGCTCAGTGGCTTTTCAGTTTATAAATTGGGATATTTCACTTTTAGGGGAAAATTAGAACTTAATTTGGTTTCAAAATAGGTATAGTATTTCATTTGGGTTGTAGGTTTCTGTTCTGTATAGTTTTACTAGTCGTCTGCAGAGGGGAAAGTGGATTAAGAAATTACATCTTATCATTTACACTTTTTTTGGGGTTTCCAAGACCTTAAATTAGTTCTAGCTCAGTTATTGATTTGATCTGTTGGATCAAAACAGAGGGAATTGTTGAGGAAAATCTCAGTTGTTATATTAATCAGGCAGTTGTATGGAGAATAATTAAACAAACTCCCCAGGCCTCAGGTATGTGTCCCCCCTTGGAGGCAGGGTTGTTAGGTCATTTGGCTCGACCCCTTACAGAGTAGAACAGCCTCTTTGTTTTAAGAACACACTGGCAGACAAGGCAGATAACAGATAGCTCCCAGATCACCCCTTCCCAAGCAGGGGAGGGAGTTGGTCCTTTAAAAGGTGTGTACAGAGTAGGAAAAGTCAGACAGAAATCTTTTACATGAGCCAGGATGTCAGAGCTTGTACTGAATACAATGAAATTGTAATGTAAACTCTGTCTCCATTGGGAATTCCTAATGAATTAAATATGCATATTTTAATTCTTTTTCCTCTACTGCCAAATTTTAAGCCGGGGTAAGACGGGCCTTCAGTTTATAGCCAGGAGCAGGCCAGTTTTAATATCCACAGTTTCCATGCAGTTCGTCTCCAATCTGCTGAAGACACTGAGCGAGCTTCTTATAGTTTGGGTCACACAGCTCCTTTGCACCCAGCTGTTCCCTGGTCACGACAGCGTCGCTATTTACGTGTTGTTGAATCCGCTCATACTATAAAGGTTTGCTGCAGGTTCTGCTGTCTTTTACCAAAGTAGAAACTTGTTGAACTGTTTTTATGTTATCTTGGGCGTCCAATGCTCATAGTCAAAAACACCTGAGAAGTAGCAGACAGTCCTTTAAAACAGACAAACTGAATGAAATGCCTTCATTGCTTCATTAAAAAAAAAAAAACACAAACCAGCTCGATCCAACACGTAGAGGTCTTCAGGAGAGATTTTTTTTAAACTGAGCGTTTCAGACACTGTTCAATGTACTTGTTATGGCTAATACAGTTTTCTGGCACTAGTGGAGGTAGAGAGAGAAGAGAAAGATGTGCAGCTGCATATTGCGATGAGAACCTACTGATTGGCATTGACCCCCATTTTTATTATTCTTCTCTTCGCTACGGGCATCAAGGGCAGTAAATGAGCATGGCTGCATTGCATTTGAAATGTAAAGACTTAATGTGAAATCAGAAATGTCTACGTGTAAATGTCCTTTTCCTTCATTTTTTTTAATAACTGTCAGAATTTAATGCTTCCTTGTATCTTTTGTGAGCTGCAGAGTAGAACAATTGTTAGCATTGTTAGAATTGTTTAAGATCCGGTATAGACACGGATTAGCAACAGACTTTTTGGAGGAGTATTAAAGAGATAAAATTACTAATGTGAAAAAAAATGTCATAGGAGAATAAAATAAAAGACAAAAGTGGTAATATTGTGGGGAAAAACGTCATATGACAATTAAGGGGGTACATTTTCAGAATAGTCACATTTTGCAGAACTATCTTAGTCCTGAAATAATAGGGCCACGTTAAATTCTTATCAATTATTTTTATTCTTTACGAGAATAAAGTCAGGATGAAGTCAAAGGGATATGAAAATAAACTTGTAATATTACAAAAATAAAAATTTTACGAATATAAAGTATATTCTGAAATTAAAGTCCCTCTGATACTGTTTAAGTGACTGAGTCTAACTGCAGATTTGCCACATTCAACATGGCGGACGCTGTGACGCATCCGCAGCATAGGCAGAACCCCACAGACATTATATATGTAGATGCATCGTTGGGCGCAGGTTCGCACGTCAACGCCACCGCCATATTGTATATGGCAGAAAAAAGTTATGTTCTGTTGTAGTGAACGTGGATCAGAGAAGATTCCTCATTCCTGTGCTGCATGGAAATGTATTCGGGCTGATTCACTACTTGTATCTGCCTTCTATAAACTAAGGCTGCACCATGTTGCAAAACTGGATACACTACAGCTGCAGAGTTACAACACTAGGAAAAAGCTGTGCAAGACCATTCTTTTTCAAGGTTTTTAGCTTGCATACAGTACAGACTATTGTATTTAGACATAGATGTGCATATATAGATTTTCAAGTATTAGAAATAAGCCAAATAAATAGCTGTGTGATTTTATATATATATAGAGAGAGAGAGATATAGATATCTCTCTCTCTCTCTCTATATATATATATATATATATATATATATATATATAAATATGTATGTATGTATGTAAGTATATGTGTATGTGTTATGAATATAAGGATCAATTCGTTAAATCTAAACATTGTGGTCTTCATTATTTCATAAGACCGTGTCACATGTGAAACTTTAGCAATGGACTTTTTGGTGAGTATTAAAGAGGTAAAATTACTAATATGAGAAAAAAAGACATAAAAGTGGTACTGTTATGAGAAAAACGTCGTATTATGAGAATTAAGAGGGAACATTTCCAGAATGTTCACAGTTTGCAGAATTATTTCACTCCTGGAGTAATAGGGCCAGGTTAGATTATTTTAATTATTTTTATTTTTTACAAGAATAAATTCAGGAGAATGAAGCTAAAGGGATACGAAAATAAACTTGTAATATTGCAAAAATAAAAATATTACGAATACAAAGTATATTCTGAGATTAATGTCCCTCTGATACTGTTTAAGTGACTGAGTAACGGCAGATTTGCCACATTTAACATGGCGGAGGCTCTGACGCATACGCAGCATAGGCAGAACCCGCCCAACGACGCCTCTACGTTGATGTCTATGGGACCCATAACTATTGCCAAGTAATGGTCCGTGAACACTGATGTCAGTCAGTATGTCCAGTACATCAGTGGGTGTGGGGGGGCATTTCCTTACTTTGCTCTGTCAACCACTACAACATGATCTGAAACTACCTGCTTTGATTCTTCTAACACGATTTCTCCATTTTTGTTCAAATAAATGTAAATCCTTAGAAAACCTTGTTTTGAGATTTTTTTTTTATTCAGTCTTGAGTCGAGTGTTACTGTGTATGTTTTTTGTTGTTGTTTGTTTTTATCAAACAACAAACAAAAAATGAGATCCTGGATCATAGTGAGAAATAAAAAGGCAAATATAAAGGCATTTGAATACTGATGAATAAAACATTTGATCACTGATGTCAGACACTTCTGGCATCTGTGGTTCAGAATACACTTTACACAATGAATGCAACATTTATAACTTGTGTAGGAGTTGCCTCTTCGCAGTGATGTGCTGCCCCCAGCCTCAGCCTGAATGAGCATCGCTCAACAATCCTCTCAAGGCAGTGGTTATCTGTTGCTCAGTGACGTGCGGTAGGGTTCATAGCTGGTGAGGCACTGACGTCATCAGTCAGATTTACAAATATATACTCTACAGAGTAGACTCATTACAAAGTGCTGAAGGAGACTAATTGAGCCAAATCAATTCACAAAGATATACGGAAAAACATTGATTCTTTGATGAAAAAAAAATAAAACTAAATTATTTGTAATTTCATTGGTAACAGTTTATTTCATTGGTAACAGTTTATGAGTTATGACGGATTTCTGCATTTGTAACACATTTAAAAACTATAACCCACATTACGCACATTTTATTACAAAAACAAATCATGAATAATATCGCTGTCTTACCTCTACTTATAAATGAAGGCCCTGCGGCGCTCTTTCTGAACAAAAATATTGGTCATTTTCTGGTAAAAGTTCTCTTAATCTTCTTCAGATTTAAAAGTCTCTCAGTCTCAGTGGAGCTCACTGCCAGGGAGGAAAGCCTTAATTGACCAGGCCTGTTCCAGCTGTATGTTTATAGTCTTTTTAGTGCTTTACTTGTTTAGCATAACTCGCTAATAAAACATCCATAACTTCCTGTGACTCTGCAGTTTTAGGATCACAAGCATTGCCCTTGAGCGCCCCCTGCCTAGAGGCCAAAGAACTGCAGGCATCACCTACTGTACAACCCGTTCTTTGCACTGAGCTACACTGGAGTGCTAATCACCGTCTGTTTGAACGAGTCGCTTTGAAGCCACCAGCCGCCATATTGGTACTCCCTATTTCCCCCCAGTAACTAGGGAACATGTGCGGTACAGCATCGAATAACGAGGATTTTCTCATGTTCAGGGGGGGCTTAAAACTTTTAAAATGTCAAATGCCATATACTTTTATGTTATGTTCTAAAAATATCAAGTACTGAGAAAGTCATGTGCTGAAATATTTTGCATTTTATTCATTTAAATAATATGTTTAACATTTATAAATATATAAATAACAATGTACAAAAACATATATTTACATATGTGTATACATATATACATATACACATACTTATATATACATATATATATATATTTAATATGAATAACATGTAAAATATTTCAGCACCTAATTTCCTAGTAGTTACTAGTGTTAGTACATCCACTGACTGTAGAATTACCTGTGAAATATTTTCACTCAGCCAGAAAACTGCTTGTTGTTGCAACCAAATCCTGTGGGATTCTGTGAGAGTAGGGAGTAGCAAGATGGCGGCCAGTGACTTCAGTTTTTCGGCAAAATCAGCACTCCAGTGTATTATATAGCTCAGTGGTTCTTTGCCGTTTATGATCGCCCAGCAGCACGAAAACCTGTTACCTGCGCACAGTTTGATGACCAAAACACAATTCGTAATCTACATACATTAAATTGTGGAAAATCAGTTCATAACTGTTTGAACAATTTAATTTATGATCTAAAGACAGGAAGATGCATTCACAGAATGGAAGCCAGCGCAGTTAACATGGGATTGCGCAATCCCAGGGGAGACCAAGCTCTCTGCGGCCTTATCTGCTTCGCTATCAAGCGCCACCAAGGATTTACATCAAAAATCGCGAAAAGTCTGCGATTTTAAAGAGTATGATCAAAAATGAGGAAATTAGATAAAAAAAATGCTTATTACAAATGACTAAGTGAATCAAAATGTATATTATGTTATTATATATTTTCTTTCTTTCCATGATAACAAGTGAGGCCTGGTCTCACTTGCCTCCCCTGACTGCACGTCTCTGGTGTTGCTGGAGCTTTTTATTTTCTACCACACTTTTTTCTTCCGCTCAACCTTCTATGAATCTGCTCGGATACAGCACTATGTCAACATCCAGCTTCTTCAGCACTGACCTTTTGTGGCTTACCCTCCTTGGGCAGTGTAGCAAACTGTCTTCAGGACATCTGTCATCTTCCCCAAGGATGTATAGGCCATAATATAGCTATTAAATACCATTTATAAAAACTTTTACAAAAATGTTTTTTATTATCTTTGATTACTTTATTTTATTACAGCTCTTTAAATCGTCTGTAAGCCATAATCATCATAATCATGAAAATAAATAAAGACAGGAAAGAGTTCCCTCTGTTAATTTAATGTATGCATTAATTTAGTTTTACTTTCTGAAATGACCGAAAAAAAATAAAACTTTTTCACAATATAATTTTTTTTAAAGATGTGCACACAGACATGCTTATTGGCCAATTGAAAAGTATAGAAGTTCTTCTCGTTTTCCATTTCCAAAAATGTTTCTATTTGTCTCTTTAGTCAGCTGTTTTATTAATCATGTTTAATGTCTGTGCGCCTCCGCTTCTAAGGCCTTGAATTAAAATTTTAATCTGAGGAGTCTCAGTCTCCTCTGACGGAAGAAGTCTCTTTGTAAATGAGATGAAACCTTTTAACAAAGAACCTGTCCCAAAGACCAACTCCGTTTTTTTTTCATTGTTACATTTTTGCCTTGTGTTCAACGCGATCATGGGTAAAATTGCTGACTTGACATCCTCCAAAGCCACATTAGTTCATTGCTACCAAACGTGGCTGTTCAGATTCCTGTATCCAAGCATATTAATGGAAAGTTAATTGAAAGGATAACATGTGTTAGAAAATATGTTTATAGGCCAGCAAAAGCAGCTGAATCCTAAAGAATGTTGTTGATGCAAAGCCCACATTAAGAGTTTGGGGTAGCATCACAAGGCACACACTCTGACTGGAATAGTCTACCCACACAGAGTGGTCCAGGACATGGACCACAACTGCTGCAGCGCTGATCTTAAGCCATTCCTAAACCAGAGACATCAGAAGTGTCTTTTCAGCACTGACTGGTCTAAATATATCTCAGTCGCAGGTATGAATCATCTAGACTCCTTAGGTCACCATAGACCTCTTCATGTTATGTTCCCAGACTAGAAACAAGGAGAGACTACACTGACTTTAACTGCTACTAAGCTGTGGAACCAACTCCCTAAAAAAGGCTCTAAAATGACTAAACGCTACAGCCTACATGTCTATCAGAAATAAATAAAGTTAGAATAAATAAAATTGTTCATTGTTTAAAAGGCCTGAGAGTAGAAATGAGATTTTGAGATTTAATGGTGGCTGTCTGATCTGCAAAAGCCCTTTCACCCCAGGCACTGACCTGGAACCAACTTTTATAAAAAAGCTTTACTTCTCCTTATTTGGAGCTAATTAATCATTATTTTGTGCAGCTAGAGGGAACTAGAGGTGGCTGACTGTCATGGTCAAAATTTAAGGTATCAGAATTTTCATTAAAATATATGCAACTTATCTTAATAATGACCCCTTAAAGGGCTTAAAAATAAAATAATGACCCCTTAAAGGGCTTAAAAATCTGTTACCAAGACTTTGATAAAATATACCCTCAGCTCCTTACACATGGGGCAATAGTCTTAGCAGTGTTCAGGCCAAAATGTGTCCCTTCATATTTCAATAATATGTTCAAGGATGCTGGAGAGACATTCCTCTTTTTTTTAAATAAATCATTTCCTTAAAACACGTGTAGGAATACAATAAAAAAAACATTAAAAATAAAATGTATTGTATGCAACATAACTAAAAAATGAAAACATCTTAAAAGTTATTTTGTTAAAACACTTTTCTATGCCGGATCACAATCAACATTCATGGTCTAAACAACATCCACAAATAGCTACAGGAAGAGTTTAAAAGTTTTATTTTTCTCATCACAACATAAGTCACTGCAAAAAGATTTCCAGGGATCCCCGGGACAATTCTCGCCCATACAAGTAAGATAGAAAAAGTGAAAACTCAGAAATATCAAAGTGGTTTCATTGTAAAAAAGAAAAAAAATGCAAACACCAAGGCACTGACGAACAAGGAAAATGTATAAAAAGCCTTTTGCTGCGTGATGGCGCAGCAGTTTGAATAACTGTTGTAAAAATACAGTACTCTGAACATGACAAAAGTGAGGTAAACCACCCATTGCTTTCTGTTTGCAGTAGGGTTGTCTAAATATTTCGATATAATCGATACCAAGAAAATTGATTATTCAAATAAACATGTGTCAAAGTCATACACTGATCAATTCCCGTTTAGCTAACAAAAACATTGTTTGGAGGTATTTCCCTATGAGGCAAATGGGGAGGGGGGGGGGGGGGGGGGGTGGGGGGTGGAGTAAAAAAAAAAAAAATACCCAAAAATGCCACATGCTAGCTAACCCTAACAACAAGCTACCGCAACAATGTTGATGTTTGAGAGCAACTTTAAAGGGTTAGTAAAGCTCCTGTATCTGCAACAGCGAACTATTAAACCTCCCAGATGGCTTAAGCTAATGCTGACGCTTAAATATTAGCTTCACGGACAGACCAATGACAGGGCCCTGTTACTCTGAGCTCCCCATCGAAATGAGCTTCCACTTGGTTCTACTGTGTTATGAACTAATTAATTAACAAACGAAAATGTTAATCAGCTGACAGCTTGTTTTCTTTTTACATGGTGAAAAAATGTGTGTGTTTAGTTGTAGAGCCACTAGTGGCTAATAATACAGGTTATGGTAGAGCCACACTGAAATTAGACCAGGGGAGAAAAAAAAGTAGGAACCACCACCAACCCACCCTGCTGCTATAGTTGATTGCTAAAGAAAAATATTCACCAAAATTACAAATTGTACAGGGTTGTTGATCAATATATTTGCATGGACCAGATCTTTGTTTAAACTGTAAAAATATGTTTTACATGCACCAGAGGAGGCGCTCGGACACTGCTCACATCAAAAGTACTAGGGAAAGAAAAAAAGTCTAACTAAACATAAATTAAAAACGAATTGTCAAATCTGTCGTGTAATAAAATGTTTTTTTTTTATTTGACAGCATTCCCATTAAATTTTTTTAGTCTAGGCATCCTAATTTTATGTTTCAACACCAAGGGGTGCTGGACAAATGAGCGAGTGTCTGTGCAAGCTTTAGGCATTCATGTGACATCATGCTGGTCACTAATTGGGTACTTAAATATTCTCCTAGGAGAACAGCCATTTGCATCTGTGGCCAATCAGCACATTTTGTGTCACTCTTGATCCAATCAGATCAATTCATCAATCCTGTCAATCAAAGTCACCTCTCCTACAATTTAGATGTGCAAGCATGAATGTCCCTCACATGATGCAAACAAGAGTCGGACTACGACGACAAGGCAGGAGAAAATGGCGAAGTGAAACAAAATTCGGTCATTTATTCATAACATAATTTCGCAAATGCCCAATGGAATAAACAAAACAAAACAAAAAAAAAAAAAAAAACAGGTAAAGGAGTCTAGACTATTTAAAATCCAGCAATTGGCAAGTGAACGTAGAAGGATTATTGGTCAAGTAGAGTTTATTGTGGTAATCCCCAAGTCTCCAGTACCCCCACTCCATATACACATATATATACATACATATATATATATATATATGAGAGAGATAGATATATACATATACATATACATACATATATATATATATATATATATATATATATATATATATATATATATATATATATATATATATATATATATATATATATATATATATATATAAACAAATCTCCAGCCACGACTGTATCAGATATTTGTTTTGAAACACAAATACATCTTAGTTTAGAATTATGCTTTATTTGTCCCTCAGTAGTAAATTGTATTTGTATCAACAGCAATTAGGAAAATGGAAGCACACAGTTGTACACTAAAGATAAGCCCTTATAATAAATCAAAATAATTGGATGACTAAATCAAAGCTAGACAGTTCCATAAAAGATATCAACACTTTTACTCAGGGTTGTTTACCGTTTTGCCAATCGCACAAGTAACCTTTTTAAATTCTATATTTTTCTAAATAAGGGCAGACTTGTGCCCTTCTTCTTGGTGTTGCCCCAGCTACAAAAGTAAAAGATTGTCATATTTTAATCTTTTTCTTAGCTAGAAAGAACCCTGTGCTTTTAAAATGATTTACTGCGGTATCGATAATGGTATCAAGTATTTTTCTCTAGTATCAGTATCGAGTTTAAAATTTTATTATCGTGACAACCCTAGTATGCAGCACAACTTCTTTCATGGGCCAAAGCAACTGTTGGATCATGACACATGGCTCGATGTGCAAATACAAAAAAAAAAAAGTTATTTTTTCAATAGGAGTCACATTAAGGTCGTAATGGCTTTTTAAACCACCCAAAACAGCAAAGGTTTTGGGTGGTTTCATCCAGGCATTTTCAGTGGGTCTAATAGCTCAGTGAGGCTGTGTTTCTTTCAAACAGGAGGATTAATTTGAAACGTAAACAAAACGTGAACATAGCTCATTGATTAGGCACTTTTTGTTATTCCCTGACATAATAAGAGGCCATGGATTTATGGTAGGTCAGGGAGACAAATTGACTGTTTTAATCTAATGGTTATAACCGGTGGAGTTGCGACTCTAACCTAATAATTGTTTGTAGAAACACCATGTGAGCTCGACTTGATGTGATCATCATCCAATATGTCCGTAGGTGGCAGTTTGTTGAAGATTTTCCATTAGGTACTACTCATACATACATATGAATGAAGCCTGGCTCGCATACAGATATGATGATGATGATGATGATGATAATGATGAAAACAAAAAAAACGAAAGAAAGAGCACTACAACTAAAATAACAGAGAGAACCCTCTTCATCCAGCTGAACTTTGCTTTTAGGGTAAGAAACAGAGTGCAGTGACTTTGTACCAAGCAAAAAATAAATTATTTCAATTTCCTTCTTTGTTAAAGTCTAAAGTCCTCCCCATCCTTCTGCTTTTGTGCATCATGCACAGCTCTCCTCCTCAGTGGCACATCGATCACAGGTACAACAGCGCTTTCAGTCCAACTCCCACTTTCACAGGGATTGTGGTTCTCCTTACACAAGTTCTTCAAGCTCAACTTTTTGACTTGCTCCTGTCGACCCTCTGATCATCTTCCTTTTGTTCCTGTTACCTCAGTCGTAGTTCCTCCCATCTTTCTCCTCCCTGCTTCTCCAACGGCCCTCACATCTTGCGTATGACTATAACGGTGGTAAGAACACCAGCCAGGAAAACCCCTAAGGTCTGCAATGTGGACGACCCGAAGTAGGAACGAATACCCTCCTAAAAGAGAAGAGAAAAATTATGGAGAGGCATAACTAACGGTTGTCTGACATAAAGGTGAGGAAAATCTTTTAACCACCTCGGTTTACAACGTAAAAAGCTTAATTAGAGTCAGACCTAATAAATATCCCTTTAAGATAGTGGAAGATTTAAATCTTCAGAGTTTGGAGAACTAATTAAATTGTTCAGACTACAACAAAGTCTGGTTTCTTGGGCGCAGAACATAAAGAATTGAGGATAACCTTAAAACTAGGGCTGGGCAACAAATGGATTAACTTGAATTTATAATTTTTTACATATTTTTTTAAGACAATGCATTCATTGGGCTTCCATGGAGAGAACAGCATGCTATACTGAATATATGGTTAGGAAAATATGTTGTCAAAAGGGATTTTTTTTTTCCATAAGACACTTTACACATTTACTTTTTTTTTTAGGTTGGTTTAGAGTTGCACAAGTAAAGTCTGTTCTTAACTCTTTCTGTAACACCACTCGCAGCAAAACATTTGTTAGATTTTCATTGCTTACAACGGCAGGGCTGCCATCTTATTTTACAAACAAGTTTCACTGCTTGTATTTGGTTTCATTTTAAATTCAGGTCAACTGTCAGACGAAATGCTTGACATGAAAGCAAGTTTTTAAAACAAATATCTTTTTGTGAGAAAAAAAAAATTATTAATAAGATTTGGTATAACAAAATCTGAGATTTTTATTAAACCATATCGCCCAGCCCTACTTAAGACTTTTGCACAGTGTGGTTTGTGATGATGAACAAATGTAATTAATGATGCGCTCCAGCTGTATTTTTTTAGCTGGGTCCTTACCCAGCCGCCTTGCTCCCTTATCCAGTTGATCAAATTATTCCGGAGGTAGTCTATAGTCCAGTTGATAATTGTTCTGATGATTTCAGGGATTTCAGTTATAAGGGCCTAGGAAGTATAAGGAAAACTTGGTTTATTATTAAGTAATAACTCCACAAAGCACAAGAAGAGGTATAACAGAGGAGCTTGACTTACTTTTATGACAAGACGACAGGCAAAGTAAAATAGAGCAACCACTCGACCCCAGTTGAATCTACCGTCAGAAAAGATCTGACAGGCGACTTTAAAGAACACGTCTTTTGTTGGGATGAGGGCAGAGTCATTGATCATCCTGAGGAATACATTATAGATGAGTTTATTTGGGACTGGAGGTTTGTAAGTGTACAGTAAGAATAAGCATTTGGACTTTTGGTGTTCGAATGTGGAGAGCGAGTCTACCTTTGTAGCTCAAGGTTTCCATCCAGTTCATCTCCGATCTGCTGAAGACACTGAGCGAGCTTCTTATGGTTTGGGTCACACAGCTCCTTTGCGCCCAGCTGTTCCCTGGTCACGACAGCGTCGCCATCTACATGCCGTTGAATCCGCTCGTAGATGAAACTAAAGGGCAGAACACAGTAAAATGGTTGCTCTGCAATGCTGAAGATTTTGCAGATAGAAAATAAACAAAAAACCAAGGAAAGCCAGTTTTCCAGATGTAAAATAAGATCAAAACTGAAAGAGTATCTCTTTCTTTATCTCCTATAATCTCAAAAACACAAATGAAAAAATAGAAAGAAGTGTTTGTTCATTTACCCTGACTAACTTAACAAAAAAAAGAAAAAAAGAAATCCAATATGAAACTAAATTCCTTCTCTCAAAGGGAAATTACAATACAATAAAATGCCATTTTAAGCGTCTACTGACAGTTACTTGTTGTCTGGAGGTTTGTTTTACAGCATGGGAATTGTCTCTTGTTAGGCTAATACAAAAATATTGATTCAAAACTTTTGCATCTGGATTATTTAATCGCGGTTAGCAATATTAATACAGCAGGTTTGTTAAAATGTACTAAAAGCGTTATTAATATTACTCTGCTACCACAAAAGCCAGCAGCATAAATGCTATTAGCAACACTACTGTTTTTTTTTTTATGAGGTAAGAAGCAGCTGTAGCCGCTTAAATAAGCCTTAAAATGTGTTTTGGGGTGTTATAATGCAATACAACATACGCTTTAGGCTCATATTGTAAAGGTTTGCTGCAGGTTCTGCTGTCTTTTACCAAAGTAGAAACTTGTTGAACCGTTTTTAGGCAAACAGTCTCATGTTATCTTGGGCGTCCAATGCTTAATAGTCCAAAACACCTGAGAAGTAACAGACAGACCTTTAAAAACAGACAAACTCAACGAAATGCCTTTATAGCTTCATAAAAAAAACACACAAACCAGCTCGATCCAACACGTAGAGGTCTTCTGAAGAGATTTTTTTTTTTTTAAACTGAGCGTTTCAGACACTGTGTCCAATGTACTTGTTATGAATAGTATTGTTTTCTGGCACTAGCGAATGTAGAAAGAGAAGAGAAAGATGTTCAGCAAACGGCCCAAGACCAAAAATCAAACTTAGGAGAGCTGCGCCGAGGAGCGTCGCCTCTGCACATGGCAGGACTGCTCCTGTCCTTACTGAGCCATTCTGGGCATGGTTTTAATTGGTGATTTCAATTTAAAAACAGCAGTACTATTAAAAGTATCACTCCTGCACTTCTTTGGTGTGAAGAGCTTTCCACAGTTTGTCCATCTACTCATTTTCTGTGGTGCCAGATAACAAAAAACAATAAAATGGCATGCACCTGCCTTTTTTTGAAAGCTGATCACCTGATCGCCAACGTGCTACTCATCTTATTGCATGCCGTGGACAGTGACGCTTGAACAGTGGTTCTTCAGCACAATCGCATGCATCATTACATCTTTTCCTAAAGATTAGCGTTGGACAATGTTAGGAAAAACATGCGGATGTAAAAATGTTTGTTGAATATTGCGATGAGAACCTACTGATTGGGAATGACCCCCATTTTCATTATTCCTCTCTTTCCATTTTGTAATCAAGGTCGTGCCACTAAAACCACATGCTGGCTACGGGTATCATCAGCAGTAAATGAGCATGGCTGCATTGCATTTAAAATGCAATGACTTAATATGAAATCAGAAATGTCTACGTGTAAACGTCTTTTTCCTTCTTTTACATAACTGTCAGAATTTAATGCTTCCTTGTATCTTTTGTGAGCTGTAGAGTGGAACAATTATTAGCACTGTTGCTTTGCTGCTAGAAGGTGCTGGGTTTAAATCCCAGCCAGCACCTTTCTGCATACAGTTGCATGTTCTCCCCATGCATGTGTGGGTTGTCTCAGAGCCCTCCAGCTTCCACCCGCAGTTCAAAACATATGCATCTTATGTTATTTAGTCACTCTAATTACTAATAAAAATCATCCTTATTTGGCATTGCAACATTTTGTACATTCCAATGAAATGTGTCCTCTGCATTTTACCCATGCCTTAGGGAGCAGTGGGCTGCCACTGGGCAGCACCCAGGGAACATTCTGTATCTAAGGATACATGGACCAAGAGTGGCAGTCTGCGGGATTTAAACCAGGGAATGTGCTGCCTTCCCAGGATGCTCTGCTCTAGCTACTAGGCCACCACTCCCACATAAACTGACGTGAAGCCGCCTGTCAATCAATCTTGGAGGCTCATCAGTAGCTGACCAATCAGCGATTTGTCCCAGAGCCAAACAGCCCTTACCTGCAGAAGAAGCTCCCTCTTTCCCTCAGACAAGATCACAGATCGCATTGTGGTCAGAAAAATTTAGTTAAAAAAAAAAACGTTAGGGATAATTGTACATTTCCTACTATCAGTTAGAGGGTGTTTATTTTGCCGAAGTCTAAAAGGAGTCTAGTAAAACGTAGAAGACATGCGGCCGATCGACCTCTTAAACAGCTGAACCCAACAGTGTTCGACAAGGAATTACCGCATGTTCGTTGGTATAAATCTAACTAAATTTTTGTTCATAAACGTACGGTTAATGGTTAAATTAAGGGGTAATGCTTAACTCTGGTTCTGCTGTGTTTCGGATATCTGTATGTTGCAACTTCTGGTTCCCTGAGTTTTTTGTTGTCAGCTATGATCAGCTACCAGCACCCTGATTTGGCACAAAGCTTTAAATATGTAAAGTAAAATTTGCATTCCTAATACAGAATTTCACTGTAAATTATTTTCGTGGAAGATGATGACAGCATGAAAACATCCACTGCAGTAAGCATTTTAAGTTGGGTATAAGTTTGCTATTTTAACAAGAGCTTTAACATCAATTTGTCCATGGTTACCTTGAAATAAGTTAAATGACATGATTCATAACTCTTTTGGAAATTTGTTTCCCATGTTTGTTTGTTTTTTTTTGCTTTAATCTTGATAGATAAGGCAAAAATACCTGTTTTAACCCCGTCAGATTCACCATCAGCTCACATTGCACAGTTTGCATTATGGCCTATTCTGATCAGTTCTTGAAAGCCGGCCAGCAATGCAGTCGCTACAACTTTTGATCATGGATCCGCGGATTCATTAACCTTTCCTGCAAGATGAATTCTTGTGGTATTTGTGCGTTCATCATTAATCCATCTTGTACCGCTCCTGCTTATACCGTTTGTGTCAGAACTAAAAACGCTTCGGGTCAACCACGTTGCAATACCGAGGTTTAAGGCGGGATACTAGTGCAACGAAAGCAAGTGCGGCTGAGCCCACAGCCTACCCAAAACAAACATGGCAGCGCAGGAGGACGCACGCGTAGCTGCTGCTATCACATCTGTTTGGTCAGAATCCACAATTTCTTCTTTGAAAGAAGAATAGGACGAAATGCCTTGACTAGCTTACCTTGTGGTTTTTTCATGATGACTGCTGCTTTATTTTTTAATTTGATACTGCGATTGGCTAAAGCCGACCTTTGGTAGGCGGGCACTAGGAGTCGCTTCGCCCAATCAGCTCAAAGTTCTGCTGAAATTCCCTCTTTTCCCCAAACTGAATCAAATGGAGCAGTCCCAGATGGATAATGAGCATAACTAGAGCGCATTGTCACATTATCGATCTGGCTGGCCAGGTTACGGATGCGACAGTTCGACTCATTCCTAGCTCTATGACACGAGAGAGAGAGACACTTTCTGAACCGTCTGTGTGCAAAATTAAAACCAAAATTAGTTAAAAACTTCTCTGTGGGAATTTAATGGCAGTTTGTATTTGAAATAGGGCTGGACAATTAATCACATTTGCAATACAATCGCAATAAAAAAAAACAGCATGCAATTTTTAGCTATTTAACAATTAATGGATAAGACACATCCTTTAGGCTTCGCTAATATATTTAAAGTGGATTTGCCTCACATGGAAGGAAAGAGAGTTGCAGCAGTGAGATAATCTAATTTGCCCGTCAAACTGTTCAATACCTAGACGTGTTTCTTGGTTTCACTTCGCACTTTATGTTCAACTACACAAGCTATTCTCTTGAATAAGAATATTCTGATTACTAAAAAAATATATATGTTTTTTTTTATTGTCTTCATTTACAAACATCTTTATCTACAGGGCAATTTTGTTGCTTGCGGCTAATGCAGAGAAGTCAAAATTAAAATCGCAATTATGATTGAAATAAATTGCAATTCAGATTTTTGGCATAAAACATAATGAAAACAAATTTATAACATCGCACAGCCCTAATGAAAATCGCAATTATGGTTGAAATAAATTGCAATTCAGATTTTTGGCAAAAAAATTATGAAAAAAAAATTCATAAAATCGCACAGCCTTAATTTGAAAGTGACAAAATGTTCTAAAACCCTTGTGAAATTAAGGTGACATTGATATTAAAATAACGACACTGAAACTTAGGGCTGGACGATATAGAAAAAAAAGCATATAGATAAAATAGACATGAGATTGATCCATATGGATAATTATCAACAAATTCAAAACATATATTTTAAGTGCAGCCCTGGCCATTTTATGCCGTTGTTTAGCGACTTATTTTTCGATAAAGAACACACAAAGACTGAACTCAAACTCAACCCAGTATTCAACCAACTACTAACCAAAACAGCAAGTTTAAAAAAAAAAAAAAAAGTTCAAGCGGCATTTGTTATTGTTTGGGAGGATGTAATGACTGTAGTATTAACCTACATGGCTAGAATGCAAAAGCAAGGAAAATTGTTCTTATATTGAACTTTTTATTGACCCTTTTATGTCTGTCATCGATATCTGTCTATCAATCGATATATATTGTTATTGAATTATCGTCCAGCACTACTGAAAATAGACCTAATCCTGACAGATATCCAATCTAAAACTGCTCAGAGAAGGAAAACCAAGACAGCAACACAATGAACCAGATTATATGATTATACAACCAGATGGACTTCTAAACTGAAACAGACCATGTTTAATGTTTATGACCTCCCCGTCCAGTTCAACTGCTCTAAGGTGAAAACAAAGGCCAGACGCGAAGCGAACTTACTCCTTTAACAGCACGGCTCCTACTTCCACAATGGGATCCGGCGGTGTATTTCCTGAGAAACAAACAAAAGGTCAGGATGAGTCACATCATGTAAATGCTGAAGCACCAGCACCAAAGCGAAACTCCCTTTTCAATTTCCAATAAAAAATCGTGACAAAGCGTCTAAGCCCTCACGGAACGTCGCTTGTTGTTTTGTTACCGTCGAGGTTTAAAAAAACAACAACAACAACAACACACAAACACTTCAGGAGAAATTAGCGGTTCCACGTGAAAGCCATTGAGTCAGTTTTAGCTATTATTCAACAATCTCCCCCTCTCCTTCTTAACGCCGGTAACTTGTAGCCAACTGGCGGACGTTTTTTTTTTGTTTTTTTTTTGGCGTGAAGAGGAGAATAGTAATGATTTTTTTCTGTATTATATCTCTAAAGGGAGACAAAAAAAACAAACCTTCAGCATCAACGCTATCACTTAGCGGTTTTGCTAAGCTAGCCCCAGGCAACGTTTTCTTTTTTTCTTTTTTTTTTCTCTTCCGTCCGTCGGATTAACCAAAAACTAAAACCTCCGACGCGAACCGCTGACCTGAACGCATCCCTACACCTACCAGACAATTGTGGACACTGTCACGGCGTAAATGAATAAAACAATATAAGGAATGATAGCCAGTACCTTGGTCACCTCCACCTCCTTCTGCCATTTTGCTTCTCTGCCTAACTACTTCCGCAAAGTCATGTGACCCCCCGCCCCCCCCGGTCCCTCACCGGCTCCTCCTCGGTGCTGCTGATGGTGAAGCGAGGCGCAGACCTGAAGGGCTGTTAGTCACCGCCGCTGCACACCCAGACACTGCGGAACGAATCATCTGTCATTCGCATGAGGAAATGACTCCTGAAAGGCAAGTAAAAATAGAAAACCAAATATGGCTTTGATCTCAAATAGAGATAAAACGCGGCTGCATTTTCGGTCAACAACAATAGCATTGAAAAGTAAAACTGAAAAAAAAAAAGAAAAAACAACACAAAAGATGATTTATGTTTTTTATAGATATAAACGTTCGTATTAAAATGCATTGTTTTGTAATGTATATAAAAGAAATAGCTGACCCAGACAATCACCAAATTTGGCCACTTTAATTCTGTTGGAGGGAAGCGTTGTTTTTTTTTAAATAAAATAAATAAAATAAAGTCGCAGTGTAACACCCTTATAACTTTTGTTAACCACATTTTTGCCTCAGTTGCAGATTTGATCTTCTTGGGTAGGACACCTGCCCATCCCATTGGCAAAAAGTTGTTTATGCAAATGTACTACGCGTGAAGTATAGTTGCCTTCAATTTATACTTGAGCTAGCCTATACCTAATAAATTAACATCAAGTATACTAGTTTTTGCTAAGGGATTATAGTACACCGGATTGACCCAGAAATAACCTCAGCTATTCTGATAGCTCAATTCAATTCAATTCAATTCAATTTTATTTATATAGCGCCAAATCATGAAACATGTCATCTCAAGGCACTTTACAAAATCAAGTTCAATCATATTATACAGATTGGGTCAGATTATACAGATTGGTCAAAAATGTCCTATATAAGGAACCAGTTGATTGCATCAAGTCCCGACAAGCAGCATTCACTCCTGGGGAACCCGTAGAGCCACAGGGAGAGTCGTCTGCATTGTACATGGCTTTGCTGCAATCCCTCATACTGAGCAAGCATGAAGCGACAGTGGGAAGAAAACTCCCCATTAATGGGAAGGAAACCTCCAGCAGAACCGGGCTCA